>NC_135765.1:8952198-9192198 GCF_052425735.1 Oculina patagonica
CCACGAATACCAAGAAACTAGCACGTCAGCGTTACGTCATAATGTACGTCATGTTGCTTAGCAATAGGCCCTTTGCAAAACACGGTCACGTGACCTTGTCAATCATATAAATATGTGGTAGTGCAAAATGGTTGCCAGAAATGGAAAGAGCATGAAGAAATTAGTAAGTTTGTCGATTTTGAGAAATTTAAAGGATTTGTATGCTGGATGGCAAGCCTTGCCATCTAGCAACTTTTATTTTTTAAACTTTCAAACACCATAAATTCTCACGCGGCTTAAGCACCAGCAGTCTCAAAATTGCCAACATTGCTAATGTTAACATGCTCTTTCCATTTCTGGTGACCATTTTGCCATACCATATATTTTTATGATTGACAAGGTCACGTGACCGTGTTCTACAAAAGGGCCTATTTCACTGACACAGTACTGACACAAGTCGCTGGCTCAGTCAGTTTTCCACTCCCTTGACGCAGTGTACGAAAATTGCAGGTTAGAAAAAATCGTAAATAACCGTACCTGAATTCATTGTCTTTGATGTCTGCCAAAGCATCCTGATTCTTTCTCAGGGCGTGTCTGTATTTGTCTTGATATTTTGCTTCTAACGTTGTTAGTTCCTCGCGAAGAGTTGCTACCTTACTTCGTAAATTTCTGTTATCATCCTGAAATGACACAGGGGATAAAACAGAAAATAAATATCAGGCCATGGAATGCAAGAAGACACGTTGTCTCGTGTATTTTTTTTTCAAAACGTCCATTTAAGTAGCTAGGATAGCATATTGTTTCTTACATTCACAAATGATAAACAAACAAAAAAAAAAAATAAAAATTACCTCAAGTTGACCGATGAGCTGCAGATTACCACTGTAAAGGTCTGACAAATCCTAGGAAATAAAACACAATTTCGGGTAAGTGCCTCTTAGCTAAGACGAACGGTAGCTTGTGTACTGTATATCAAACAGAAACACCACAATTATTTATTTTAAAATTTATTTATTTTCGAGATTCAGTCAGATTTAGAACATGGGCTTCCAGCAAAGATTTTTTTTTTTTTTAAGGTAAAAAATCACAGCTAGAGTCAACAATTCAATTTCGTGCTTTGGGCTCGTCACACAAGACGAATCCGTTCAACGAAAGCGAAGCACAGCATCAGACAAACCGTCACGCTGATGTGTGACAAATTTTGAGCTTGCGCCCGCAAGCAATTTGGTCACTCAGCGGTAACTATTTCCTTGTTTCGTTTTCGTCTAGTACGAGGGTACGAGGCGGAAAGAAAACTGAGCTGCATCGAATTGCTGTATCATATCGGTAGAACTGCGAACAAACCAAAGAGTAACGATGGCCTTTGTCGAAGAGAACTGGCAGACGAAGCGATCAACCATCACAGAGAGAACCTCGTTCATTTTCAACACGGAGATACTGAGCGATGTGACATTTGTTGTTCCAGTGTCGACTTGTGAAAGTGAAAGTAAGAAGGTGATCCCAGCTCACAAGTTTGTGCTTGCCATCAGCAGTCCTGTGTTCTTTGCCATGTTCTATGGTCAAATGGCGGAGACTACAGACTCTATTGAACTGCCTGACTGCGACTACGAGAGTCTGTTGGAGTTGTTTCGTTTTCTGTACAGCGACGAAGCAAAGTTGAGCGGAAGTAATGTGATGCAAGTGCTGTACTTGGCGAACAAGTATATGGTGCCTTCTCTCGCTGGGAAATGTAACGAATATCTTCGACACAACTTGAAAACATCAAATGTGTTCTGCATTCTCCCGCTCGCTCAGAAATTTGAAGATAAAGATTTGGAAGATCGATGCTGGGAAGTGATTGAGAAGCAGACAGAAGAAGCTGTGACGTCAGATGAATTTGTTACAGTTGAGCGATCACTAGTCGAGACAGTCGTGAAAAGAGAAAGGTTGAATGTGAAGGAAGTAGCCCTTTTCAAAGCTGTTGATCGCTGGGCCACAAAAGAAAGTGAAAGGCAAGGAATAACTCCTAATGGCGATGCGAAGAGACGAATACTTGGAGAGAAGATCGTGAAAGCGATAAGATTTCCATTGATGTCACTAAAGGAGTTTGCCTCAGTTGTAATCGATTCTGACATTATTACTTTAAAAGAGGTTGGTGACATGGTGAAACTTTTCGGTGATGTTTCAACATCTCAACTGCCATTTGTACAAGCCCCAAGATTATTAGTACCTCCAACAGTTTATCGGGCTCAAAGATTTGGAACCTTTGAACCGTTATCACTCGGTTGGGGATACGACGATGGTTCCCCTGATTATATAAATTTTTCTGTCAACAAGCCTGTCACGTTACATGGAGTTCAACATTTTGGTTCTGAAGGTGGCAAGTACACGGTTTCCACTGAAATTAAAGATACCACAAATAACTCCTCTCTGGTGAAACAATCAGGATCATACGATTCAAAGAAGGACGAGACTTGCGGCTATTACGGCTTTGATGTACGGTTTGATCGTACAGTTATTTTGGAGAAAAATAAAGAGTACAAGCTAGTGTCGCTTATTTACGATCCTTATTCATGGTGTGGAGAAGATGGACAAACATCTGTTGAGTGTCAAGGAGTACGATTCACCTTCCATTCATCTACCCGCCAGTTTCCTAGTTTTCTTTTCAGCTTAAACCCTCCTTAGTCTTAACTCAGTCTACTGGTTGTAGATATCGAGTTCCATGCTCCTCAGTTCTAAGTTGAAATACTCCTTAGTACATTATTTCCGTTTTTAGGGATTTTTATTTCTCTGAAAATAGGCCAACCTTATTTTTTATTGCACTTCCGTTTTTTTTTAATCACAATCAATCAATCTTCATTTGCCCTATTCGTTCATAGTTCTAATTTACAAGATTTCATCAAAGTAGACGTACCTTAGGCCAGGAGCTCTCAGCAACCCTGATGGGCTTTTCGAGGAGAGTATCAGTTAACTCAATCATGTTCTGTGCAACAAATCAAGTTCACATGGCTCTATGAATTATCTTGCATATATTACATTATGTATATAAGACATAACGAGTTCATTTTAATTTGCGCAATAATACAGCATCATTAATTCTAGTCTGAGTAAATGTAATTTTATTTTTTTCTTTAAAAAAATGACAGGTTTTGATTTCTTGTCAGTGACTCTGGTAAATTATTCCAGGTACCAATTTCTTTATAATTCAACAAATGTATACTATAATTAGTTTCAGCATATTTTCTATGTATACTTGCTGGTGACCTTGTATTATGTTGATGGATTTCATTTTTTCAGCATAAAGTAATCATTAAATGAGTCAGGTAGCCTGTTGTTAAAGAAGCGGAACGTAAACAACGTAGTTCATTGTAGATTTATATTCCCCTACTTGTAAAATTGATAACCTTTTAAAGGTCAACATAATTTTTAATTACACTTCCGTGACCTGTTGCATGTAAAGGCTTATTGCCCCCGCAGGGTTTTGGCCCAGAGGCCAAAACCCGAGGAGGCACCCTAGGACTCCCCGCGTGTATAACAAGGACAAAGAATATTTGTTGAAAAAGTAAGAAATGTGTTTGTAATGGGCGAAGCGTTCTCGATTTGACAAAACTAGGCGCGCACGGTCGTGACGGGTAATATTTTAGCAAGCGCGCACGGTGGTGTCGGGTACTTGCAACCACGAGGTCGCGTTTGGTCACCTTCGCGTTTCGAGCTTCGCCATCTGCTAGCAGCGTTTTGTTTTCCGGTTTTGGCCTACGCGTGTTCACAGATTTGTTCGAGCGGTTTCTCTGCTTTGGTTGTGTTAAGTGATATTTGAAGCAAATGTTAGTAATACGTCAAAAGATTTCGAGCAATTGGTTTCGTGTTCTTGGCTACGTGCCGGCTACCTATGTTCCAAGCGTTACATTTGTAAGGTTTGCTTTCGGAGGTTTGTTGTATCGTATACATCTTACAAGTTACAACGAGTAATAAACAAACGCGTGAACTTTGTCATGTAGTACAAGGTACAACGTAATTCGTATCGCTAACAAACTGTCAGATTATTTGATCCAAAGAGTGGGTTGTTTTCTCGAATCTTTGAATGTGCCATATTTTGTTACTCGTGGAATTTTTTAGGCTTTTTGGCCTGGAAATTATTGTAAGTTTATCTTGGATGTTATAAGCCCGGGAATAAGCTTGTGTGTTGTCATCACGAATAATGTGTTATGTGTTATTTCCGCTAGGTGTTATTTCCGCGCGCTAGGTAATATAATTCGACTTGAACTTGTGAATATTTTTAGGACGCAACGGTGTCACACAACAAGAAATTCCGCATGACACAGTAAAAAAGAAGCCTAATTGTGCAGTCCATCGGCATTAATAATTAAAGGCGACAAAAAACAAATTATAAAAAGGCGGGGGCAGCTTTATAGTGAGAACTATTACTAGTGTATGTTATACCAAAAGTGTATCGAATACCCGTCTAAGATGACTGGGATAGGAACTAGTATATAGAGCATAAAGCATCTTAGTAATGTTTAGTGTATTGAAAAGAATAAAACAATGCATGCTGAACATACGCTCTACTTGGTGTTGACGGTCTGCTCTCATCCCCCTAACAAGTTATAATTAAAGACAAACAAAGCACAACAGACTCACCGTTAATTGTTCATTTAGCGCAGCGTCTGGTAAATGTCGGTTTCGATTCGCAAGGCTTCGAGTTGCGTGTTCGTTACCTGAAAAAAAAACAATTAAGTAATAAAAACAATTAAGAAACAAGCTTGGTCAATCATAATCTACCCTATTATTTCATTCACCCACTCTCGAAACCAATCCTACGATGTACATACGGTATGTACTAACACGCGCACACCGCACGCGTGTATCCACGCACACGCACGCAAGTATGCATTTCAACGGCTTACCTGAAGTTCAGCTGTAACTCCATCGTGCTTTGCATTTGCTTCACGAAGATTTTTTTTCATGCGTTGAGTTCGCTAAGTGATGGATGCCATTGCAGCATCCCTATCATCAAATGAAATAAGATCAAAATAAGATAGGAAAAAAGAAGAGAAAACTTACCACAACAAAAGGAAGCCTTCATAGGCGTGCAAGAGAAGGAAAGGAAAGGAAATGAAATAAAATAAAAAAAGAAATAACACGAAAACAAATAAAAATCCCTATAGAGCCGCCTGTAGGGAATAATGGCATAAAAAATGAATTAGTGAAAAGAACATTCTCGTCTATAGAGCCGCCTGTCTCTCTTAGCCAGCGATTGGCTAGATTTTAACAAAGGGAATTTAAAAATTAGCAAAGTAACCAAAGGTAACAAACAAACAAAGAAGCAATAAACATCCAAATGCAAATCACCTTTTATGAAGTTCGGCAGTCATGTTAGCAATCTGTTCCTTCATACCGTCCACTTCAGCCTGATGTCCAACCTCAACAGTTGAGACCCTAGCTATTTTTTAAGCTGTAGATTCGAACGCACTATCACAAGTTCCATAAACTACCGACATTTCTGGAGAATTCTAAGCACAGGTTTAGTTGGCCTACTCAGCAACCGAAAAGCATCACTCCAATTAAGTTCGTCCAGAAGTAAAGGAGCTTGCGGCACTTGCCAAATGCCGGTATAACCTGGTTAAAAAACAGTGAGGTTTTATTCGACATCGACTGTCTAACCAAAGGACATGACGCTCACGCTTATACCATTCACGTTGCCAACAACGACCGTATGGTTATCCTGAAAGAAGACTGGGAACAGGAGAAACGTACAAATGGTAAGGAAATTATTGGTGTTTCGCTCTAACCAGAAAAAGTAGGAGTATCTTTCAAGGTACTCCAGAATGTTCTGTAAAGTTTCGAACCTTTTTTTCGCAAGGGAAATTTCGATTTTTTTCGATGTTTTTTCCTTCTATGAAATTCACTTGCTCCTGCTATAAGTGTCAAAACCACTGCCTGGTCAGATGTTAAAATGGAAGGGCAAAATGCATGGGGAAACATGTAACTTTGAATAGCTTTACAAAACACATAAATTTCCTAACTTACCTTTCTACACAGGTTGGCCATTTAGGGAAAGTGTAAACATGGTGTGAAAACGGCCAAATGGATGACTTATTAAGAATCTGACAAAATTTCCTTAAAAGTTCATTTTCTCAAACTTGATCAATCAGTCTCTTTCAGGGTAGCGGAGACCTCGAAAAATGACAAATTAAATTTTCATTTATTTGTGTTTCCTTTTCTTTTCTTTTTAAAAAAATGACATTAGATTCCCGTGCAAATAGCCTAGTACGTTTAGTCGTACCTATCCCCAAGGAAATACAGAAGTGTTTTAATGAGCACATTATTCAGTTATTGGGTGAATTTGTCATCACAAGCTGTCAAAGGCAATGGGACTAAACCTTTTGAGCCTTGATGTAACAATTAAAAAAAAATAGTTGTTGGTGAGTACAGTCAACTCTTGTTATAGCGGAAACGCCCGGGACGCAGTTTAGTGTACGTAATAGCGAGAGTCCGTAATAGTGGGGTGTGAGAAAAAAAGTGCCGTTAACATGAGTTAAATATAATATAGACTATGACAAGCATTTAAGCAGTGGTGAAGCTGCTAAGCAGTCGATAGAAAAGGAGGAAGAATGCTCGGACCTCTCCTAAGAGTCGGGAAGGAAAAGTTGCAAGCTGAAGTGAAAGAGCAAAGTCTGTTGTACAGCTGCTGAAGGAACTGAAGCAAAAATATATTTTCCAGAAGTCTTTTACAGTGTGTTTGACAAACAAAGGAAAACAGACTGCAATTTTACGCACACTCTTTTTTTTAAAAAAAGAATACAGTTTTTCCGACCCAGGCTGAATAATCTTATTTTTCTGCCGATTTTAAGCTGAAAATATTCTTATGAACATTCTTAATACCGTTCGGACACTTCAGTTTCAGCAAGTATTGGGTAATCAATTACAAGTGTTTGGTGTCCAGATCTGTATCGTGTTACATTGTGCACATGTACCATCGCTTTTCGTTTTGGCTTTAAACATTCCTCGCAGAGCTAAAGTGACGGAAATGAAAATGCCTGATTTTGTTTCAACTAAAAACTATATTCTTTTCAAAATCTCAGCCTCGGGTTTATTCTTAAAAATTCGCAAATTTCAGCCTCGATATTCTTATAAACTAGATTCTTATAAAATAAAAAGAGTGCAATTAAGTAATACGAAAAGTTCATTGAGTCCGCTTTATCGAGAGTCAAAACAATAAATTGGTTATTTTGGTACCACGAAAGTGTCCGTAATTCCGCAATAGCGAGAGTCCGTAATACCAGGAGTCATTTCCAGTCAAACCTTCATAGTTTTTTTTCCGGGATCTGGATTTTGTCCGTTATAGCGTGCGACCGTAATAGCGGGTTGTCCGCAAGGCGAGAGTTAACTGTATTTTGTCAGGAGCTGGTCAAAAAAAAAGAGGCACGGTATTTCATGTCAAGGCATTCGGGCAAAGCGACCGGGCGGGGCTTGACTTGTCAAATTTTCCTACACCTATCCTACTGTCTAGTAGTTTTGACTATTAGTCGACCGCGATCCAATGACAAAACAAAAAGCTGGAAATTCATTCTTTATTCTCCCTTTACATTATAGCTAGAGGCAGTTTGTTTTTCTCCACCTCAAGAAAACCTCACAAATATCTACCAATACACTGTAAGCGATTTCAACCTCGTTGTTGCAGTCATAAACGTGCGGACAAAGATCTTAATTTGCCCACTTAATTAAAATCGAATATTTGTATTGAACTATACAGTACTGATATTAAAGTTAAAAAAAAAAAACGTAATTGTAATAAATAAGTTTACAAACAACCTGAAAACTAGTATATGCTGCAACGTATTGATTTGTAGTTACAAGATAATTTCGTTAGTGTTGCAAAAGTAACAGAAAATATTGTTCTCATTAGTTGAGAGAATACGGGATGAAAGTGACCTACCTAGTAACGAAAAAGCCCAGAATCGAATAATAATTAAGTTAATTTAGATTTTTCCACAAATAGTGCTACCTGTGAGTAATAATTTAGAAATGTTTAAAACCATGTATATATTAACTTATTTCTAATGTACATATAAAACAAAACACTTCAACCACTAGGGTTCCATACCAAAGAATAACCCGGTACATAAGATACACTCTTTTCAGTCCATACCTCAGAGGCGATAACACACCAAGCTGCTATTATTCAAGACAAAATATGATGCACTTTTAGTTTTATACTGAACGAAAACAACTTTTCTTTCTGGAATTTTTAATGTTATTGAAAGCTGCCTGCTGTAAAGGTCCCCATGGCAGAGGAGGGGGGAAGGTAGGTGTTCAGGAAACTGCTGACTGGGTGGTACGAATGATCTAGAGTGTGACACTCTTAAAACACTCATCGGAGAATTAAAACCCCCAAACCCTCAAATTCCAAACACCAGAAAACTACACCGTATATCAATTATTTTGTACAATGAAACCAAAAATATAAGAATCTCAAAATATACCGATACTACATTGCATACCGCTCCGACATCAAGTCCTTCACATCTCCCGTCAGTTTACTTTCCTGATTACCCCTACTGGAGTACCCTTCCCCCTTATCCCTCCCCAAGCAATGAGCAATTATTCTCCACCGAAAGTAGTTTCAAAGGAAACATAGTTAATAGAGGGAAATGGTTTGGAATACCGGCAAAGTTCTTTGTTGCATGTTTCTGTTCGTTATTTGCACAAAAATAGCACAAAACCTGACAAAATACAGTAGGTGTACGTGTGTTCATGCAACTAATTAGTGGAAACATTGCGATTACTTAATTAATGCATGCATAGTGTATGAGCGCAAAATAAAAGATCTGCAGGGTCGTGAACCTTCCATCATAAATCGTGGCCTCTTTGTTTGCTTCTTTGATGTTTACCAGGCTTCCTAAATTCCCTCTACTAACTATGGCTAGAACGATCGCTCATTCTGTTCTTCTTTCCTCAATAGCAAGTTTCATTGTGTACGCCCTACCTGGCGACACAATCTATTCTAACTGTCACGTATACTTCTGTATAATATAGTCCGTGTTAGTTTTCAAGTCCGCTATTCGTCTGTCTAGAATTCGCTCCAGTTCTTTTTCCCTTCGGTTCTCCTCCGCCAAGAAATCCGATGTGATAGAGGAGCGCCTGGCGCCAACTGGGGTTGCGGAGCGCTGTGGATAAAATTGGGTGCAAATGAAATGTAAAATTTTTGTGTAAGATTTGAAGCGCCTTTTTCATGGGTGGGTGTCAAGAAGGGTGAAATAAAACAAAAGATGCATAAATCCCGCGAATGTTATAAGTTTTTGGAATTTGTCCATTTCCCCTATATTTTTCATTACAGAAGGTGACTTGTTTCCACTAAAAATTTATACAAATGTGTATAATAACAGCATACTATGCTGTTATTTTAATACTTGTATCGCGCATTTTGTGCATTATTATTTACTTATATTTCGCATTATTAATTAGAATCTTCTGCTTTTTATGAAATGACTATAGTTTATTTTTTTGGGGGATTACCGTTGCAGCACTAAGTAGGTATGGTATTGACCAATCATATTGCAGGAAAGATCTTCAGTTGTAAATAAAATGCCTGAATCACTGTATGCACTGTAATTATAGTCACTATCTGTTGATTTCTGTTCAGGTGAGCCCATGGTGCAAACGTTTTAAGCTCTTCTCTTTCCTTCCAAAATTCCTTCTTGGAACGAACACTCTGAATTAAATACGCCAAATCGCGGAGGACCAAGCTTCGACCAGGAGGTTTGGTAAAACCCTAGATTTGGTCTCCAAGTAAAATTAATGGTAACCGTTATAAATTCAAATGAAACGTTGGTTACCTCGGAGTCTGACGGAGCCGAGCCCGCGATCAGGTCAGCGTACGTCAGCGCTTCCGTGTCTGTGTAGCCGCTACTGGCGCTGGTGTGACTCAAATCCACGGGCCTTCTGGGAACATATTCAGGGAGGACCTTGCTTGTTGAGGCCATCAGAGGCTGAGGGGCACCTGGGGAGACAGATTTTGGCACCAATGATTTGTTACGGTTGTAAAGTGAAAGTGGAATACACACTGATACAGGGACCGTGGAGCACTTTTCTTATTGAGGGGGTGGGGGGGGGGGGGGGCTGACTAGTGACTTGAACTAGTGGGGTTTTAGAGACTCTTCGCTTAGAAAGTCTTTATTTTTAAGGGAAATTTTTGAGGGGAGCCCCCCTCCCCAATCCCCCCTGCTCCGCGGTCCCTGAAATAACCACACACAAAACATTTGTTCGTAAAATATCGACTGGGAACAGAAACTGTGCTATCTTTTACGATCTCTATATTCGGGGTTCGTAGCTTTTCTGGACCAGAAATTCAAAAACTCTCAACGGCTTTTGTCTTATTTTCAAGGACACATTACTAGATATCCATTGTAAAAGTCAATATTAGCACGTACAGAAATGAGAAGGGCAACCTTATGTTTAAGGAACTATTTTCCATTTCAGAGCACACAAAAAAATCACTTTTTAAGAACTTTCAGGGCCTTGAACTTTTGGTTTTCACATTTACGAACTTTCATGGTGCTTTCGAACCCTGTCTCTTGGACAATGACTGCAAGGCTAGTTACGGCCTACCGCAATACTACTACTTCAACAACAACAAAGATGGCTTCTAAAATCCGATACTAAAGTATATCGAAAGTTTCATCTAACAGAGGGAAGTTATGAGAAAGCAACATTACCATTATCTCGATGTTCCATTGCAGCTGCACCACCTTTCAATAGTTCGTTCTCCATCTGTAAATTGTGTAGTTGTGTCTCATATTTTCTGATGGTGGCTTCAAGGCGACCTTCCAAGGACGCCACTTTACGGTCAGACTCAGAACACAGCTCGCTGTGGCGTCTGTAGAGAAAACAAAGAGTTATTCTTTAGCAAACAAGGCGCTCAGCGACAAGAGTAAGTTTTTTTTTAAACCAACTTGGCTCATATAAATGTAACAAAGAACCATGTTTTGTCAAGTGAATATTTTTCAGAAAGCGGGTACTTGGCAACCTATCGAATCCCATAACTTAAGAAAATTCAATTTTGTGACTTCACTGCCTGAGTTCTCTCATCTTCGTATGAACAAAAACTGATGGGAAAAACTTAACGGGCACATTTCCCTATACCGTTTGTGTGTTACGTACGCGTCTTGTGGGGTCGTGCATATGAAGCAAATAACAAGCAAGCGTAGGATTAAGAATCCAACTGATAGAAGGCTGACATGTTGACTAAAGCATGGAGAAGTTGAATTGTTGAATCGTTTTCGGTAAAAAACACCGTAGAACTGCTAAAAAAGATCTTGTTATTTTCATTCGATAAAATCAGTGCAAGAACCCACGAATACCAAGAAACTAGCACGTCAGCGTTACGTCATAATGTACGTCATGTTGCTTAGCAATAGGCCCTCTGCAGAACACGATCACGTGACCTTGTTAATCATAAAAATATGTGGTAGTGCAAAATGGTTGCCAGAAATGGAAAGAGCATGATGAAATTAGTAAGTTTGTCAATTTTGAGAAATTAAAAGGATTTGTATGCTGGATGGCAAGCCTTGACATCCAGCAACTTTTATTTTTTAAACTTTCAAACACCATAAATTCTCACGCTTAAGCATTAGCAGTCTCAAAATTGGCAACCTTACTAATTTTATCATACTCTTTCTATTTCTGGCGATCATTTTGCACTACCACATATTTTTATGATTGACAAGGTCACGTGACCGTGTTCTACAAAAGGGCCTATTTCACTGACACAGTACTGACACAAATAGCTGACTCAGTCAGTTTTCCACTCCCTTGACGTGGTGTACGAAAATCGCAGGTTAGAAAAAACCGTAAATATAACCGTACCTGAATTCATTGTCTTTGATGTCAGCCAAAGCATCTTGATTCTTTCTCAGGGCGTTCCTGTATTTGTCTTGATATTTTGCTTCTAACGTTGTAAGTTTCTCGCGAAGAGTTGCTACCTCACTTCGCAAATTTCTGTTATCATCCTGAAATGGCACAATCAGGCCATGGAATGCAAGAAGACAAGTTGTTGTCTCGTGTATTTTTTTTTCAAAACGTCCATTTAAAGTAGCTAGGATAGCATATTGTTTCTTACATTCACAAATGATAAAATCCTTATAAGCAAAGGCTTAATGTCATCAAGAAGTGCAAGAATAAGTTTGATTGTTTAGTGCATGAAATGCTACTAATCAGAGAATTGTCACCATCTCTAAATGTCCAATCAGACTCAATCAGAGCCAAACTATTTGCGTGACATTGCATATTTTATTATGTTAATCTTAAGCGAACTTTTTCTGACAGTTTATTCTTTACATTTTTTGTGAACTTGATAATGAAAATGAAAAACAAAAAAATAAAAATTACCTCAAGTTGACCGATGAGCTGCAGATTACCACTGTAAAGGTCTGATAAATCCTTTAAAAAAACAACATAATTTAGGGTTAGTGTCTCTCAGCTAGTACGAATGGTCGCTTGTGTACTGTATTTCAAACAGAAACACCCCTATTATTTATTTAATTTATTTATTTTCGAACTCAGTCAAGCACTGGGCAGCACGATTCAGTGTTAGGGGCACGGGCTTTCAGCAGCAAGAAATTATTTTTTCAAAAATCACAGCAGGAGACACGCAAGACGTATCCATTCAACGAAGCACACCATTTAACTCAGACAAATAGTCACGCAGTTGTGTGACAGGTTTTAAGCCCGCGCCCGCAAGCAATTTGCTCACTCAGCGGTAACTATTTCCTTGTTTCGTTTTTGCTTAGGGGACGGATAAAAAACTGAGCTGCATCGAAACATTTGTTGTATCAGAAAAACTGCAAACAAGCCAACGAGAAATGATGGCATTTGTCGAAGACAACTGGCAGACGAAGCGATCAACCATCAAAGAGAGAACCTCATTCATTTTCAACACGGAGATACTGAGCGATGTGAAATTTGTTGTTCCAGTGTCGACTGGCGAAAGCGAAAGTAAGAAGGTGATCCCAGCTCACAAGTTTATGCTTGCCATAAGCAGTCCTGTGTTCTTTGCCATGTTTTATGGTCAAATGGCGGAGACTAAAGACTCTATTGAACTGCCTGACTGTGAGTACGAGAGTCTGTTGGAATTGTTTCGTTATTTGTACAGCGACGAAGTAAAGTTGAACGGAAGTAATGTGATGCAAGTGCTGTACTTGGCGAACAAGTATATGGTGCCGTCTCTTCGTATAAAATGTAACGAATATCTTCGAGACAACTTGAAAACATCAAATGTGTTTTGCATTCTCCCGTTCGCTCAAAAATTTGAAGATAAAGATTTGGAGGATCGATGCTGGGAAGTGATTGAGAAGCAGACAGAAGAAGCTGTGACGTCAGATGAATTTGTTACAGTTGAGCGATCACTAGTCGAGACAGTCGTGAAAAGAGAAAGGCTGAACGTGAAGGAAGTAGAGCTATTCAAAGCCGTTGATAGCTGGGTCACAAAAGAAAGTGAAAGGCAAGGGATAACTCCTGATGGCGTTGCAAAGAGACGAATTCTTGGTGAAGAAATCGTGAAAGCGATAAGGTTTCCATTGATGTCACAGAAGGAGTTTGCCTCAGTCGTAATTGATTCTGACATTCTTACTTCAAAAGAGGTTGGTGACATGGTGAAACTTTTCAATGATGTTTTAACATCTCCACTGCCATTTGAACAAGCCCCAAGATTAGTAGCTCTAACTGTTAAACGGGTTCAAAGATTTGGAACCTTTAAACCGCCATCAGTCGACTGGGGATACGGTGGTTTTGATGATTATATAAATTTTTCTGTCAACAAGCCTATTATGTTACATGGAGTTCAGCATTTTGGTTCTGAAGGTGGCAAGTACGTCGTTTCCACACAGATTACAGATGCTAGAGATAACTCATCTTTCGTGTTTCAATCAGGATCATACGCTTCAGAAAAGGACGAGACGTTTGGCTATTTCGGCTATGATGTACGGTTTGACCCTCCAGTTCGTTTGGAGAAAGATAAAGAGTACTTGTTATTGTCGTTTATTACCGGTCCTGTGTCATGGTATGGAGAAGATGGACAAACATCTGTTGAGTGTCAAGGAGTACGATTCACCTTCCGCACTTTTTACGGTAGAACCACTGAAACAAGAGGCCAGTTTCCTGCTTTTTTGCTAGCTTAAGTCCTCTTTTGTCAGTCTTAGCCCAGTCTACTGGTTGTACATATCGAGTTCTATCCTCATCAGTTCTAGTTAAGTTCCTTAGTACATTATTCTTGTTTTGTGGGTCTTCGTGTCTCCGAAAATAGGTCAACATTAATTACACTTCCGTGACCTGTTACATGTAAAAGCTTATGTATGTTATACCGAAAGTGTATCGAATACCCGTTAAAGATGACTGGGATAATAAGAACTAGTGTATAGTAAAAGCATAAAGCATCTCAGTAGCATTTAGTGTATAGGAAACAATAAAAGAATGCATGCTAAATATATACTCTTCTTGGTTTTGACTACTTGCTTCTTAGTGTTCACGCTTGGATTTGACGCTGTACACCCTCCCTCCGTATGGGATCTAGTTTATCCAGAAGGTGGACAATCAAAGCACAGACTCACCGTTAATTGTTCATTTAGAGCGGTGTCTCGTAAATGTCTGTTTTCAATTCGCAATGCCTCAAGTTGCGCGTTCGTTACCTGAAAAGATGAAAAGAATAATGAAATAAATCAATTTTAGCTCGTTTACAAACAACAAACCCAACTGAACACGCAAAAGTACCCTAGCCTGCTATGCATGGCACAATCCTATCCTCGCCAGATTACACTCAACTGAAGAGCTCAGTTTGAGCCACTAGGGTATAGTTATTCATAATCAACCCTGTTTTTCTTTCACTTACTCTTCTCGAGAGAGATTGCACAGATATACTAGTACCAGAACCAACACGCGCGCACTTCACGCGTGTATCCAGGCACGTACGCACGCGCACGCAGACACGTACATTTGCAAGGCTTACCTGAAGTTCGGCAGCTGCTCTGTCATGCTTTGCGTTTGCTTCACGAAGGTCTTTTTCCATGCGTTGAGTTCGCTCAGTGATGGATGCCATTGCAGCGTCCCTATTGTAAATGAAAGAAGGTCAAAGATCGAAAAAACTAAATAAATAAACTTTGTCAAGAAAGACAAGAAAATAAAATAATAAAGTTAATCGGCAATAAGTGGAACTCTTCTAAGGGCTATGACTGCGGATCCCAAGGTAAACAAGCAAACAAACAAACAATGCACATCCAAATGCAAAATCACCTTTTATGAAGTTCAGCAGTCATGTTAGCAATCTGTTCCTTCATACCGTCCACCTCAGCCTGATGCCCATCCTCTCCGGTTGAAATCCTCTCTTTAAGCTGTAGGTTCAAAGTATTATTAAAGTTTTAAAAAATAACCGACACTTCTTTAACTCTTTAATACTAAGATTTTATCCGTCATCGATCGTCTCACCAAAAGAAATGACGCTTATACCATTTACGTCATCAACAACGACCTCATGGTTGTCCTCGAAGAAGAAAATTATTGGCGTTCCGTTCTAACCAGAGAAGTAGGAGTACCTCTGAAGGAACGCCATAATGTTCTTCAAAGTTTCGAACCATTTCGAACACGTTCCCAGGGCCTCTACCGCCCGGTCCAAATTACCAAGGAAAAAACCCTGGGGGTACTAGGTTAGGTGGGTACTGGTGTGCACCCTAGCTCATGCTATTTGAGGAATCTCTGGACTAATCGTTATTTTAGAAAAGTGGAGTTTTCTAACCTTTGAATTTTCCAGCATCAGTTGTTTGAGGTCATTGTCTTCTATGAACTTCACTTCCTCCTGCTAAAAGTTCAAAAGTAAAGCATCACTTACAAACAAATATAATAAACAGTGTCAAAACCACTGCCTGGTCAGATAAAAAGGGCAAAATGCATGGGAAAAAATGTCTTGTGCAAAACACATAAATTACAATAACTTACCTTTCTGCACAGCTCTGCCTGTAGCTTAGAGAGTTCATTTTTACTATTTTCCAGTCTGTTGAAAGGGAAAGAAATAGTGCAACGAAGTTTAGATTCATTTAGACAAGCACAAAGCAAGATTTCAGAGCTTTTGTAAATGATCTTACTTTTGATTCAGATGGTTCAGTTCATTCTTTTGATATTGACTGGTGTCTAGCTGCGACCTGCGTGAAAACGATATCTTTTAAAATACTGACAATGATTTTAAACTCGCTGATACGGGTAACGGTGTAAGAATTTGAACAGGAAAGGTAAAGGAACTACAAGCGTAGACAAAAGTAGTTGGAACGCTTACCTTTTGAAAAGCCGAAAGAAATGCAAATACTTCACGCTTAAACAGATTAAACTGTCACATTCAATATTTTTAGAGGGCCCACTCCCCCTTTCAATGTTGAGCTATTCAAGGAATTTCTGTGCAATATATTGGGGGGGGGGGGGGGGTCAATGTTTGAGATCGGGAGGGAGAGAAAAGGAAAAAAATTGGTAATCGTGACAACAATTTTGAGGAGGGTTATATGTTTTTTCTGATGTATAATAAAATTGCTTTCAAATTGAAGGAAACCTCAAAATAATAGTTTTCCAACGCAGAAAAACACCAAAGGAGTAAAAATAAATGGAAAATAAACAAGGATGTTTAAGACGGAGGGAGATTATGTCGGATTACAAATGACAAACTTGAAAAAGTTGGGCAATTTTTTTAAGATACGCCGTCTGTGACGCTAGGTTGGTTTCCACTGACGTGTAATTTTAGGTGCGTTTACAGGTGTTTTTTTTTTAAAAAAGCGACTCACTGTATTTCCATTCGGCTCGTCCTGAGATCTTCTTTTAACCTCCTTACTTCAATATTTTCTGTTCGTCTACTAACGTCTTCCAATTGCCTGAAAATAAGCCAAAAAACGTTGATTATAACAAACAATGTTTTCCAATTTTATTTTCAAGTAAAAAAAAAAAAAAGAAATAGCCCTAAACAGAAAGTTTGACTGCGATTTCTTAGATGTTTTTCTCAAAAGCAGCCAGAAACATAGTCTCCTCCGCAGCCGTTGTTTGGGCTCGTCACGCAACGCTTCTCTCGAGGGAGCGTTGCGTGACGATCCAAGTAACGGCTGCGAAGAAGACTACCAGAAACACTACTGACAAAACAAACAACAACAACAAAGACAAATTAAAGAGGCCTCGATTCTCTGTCGTACCTGATAACCTCGTCCTTCATTATCAAACTGTGTTCCAGTTTAGACATGTCTTCTGAATGCTGTCTTTGGTCATCTTCTGCTGCCTGCAGTCAACAGAAATAAGCTCGCTGTAGCATAGATGTTTTTTATCTACTGTCGCTCTTAAAAGCCTGTAGTTGAAGAATGTACAGGGCTCAAAAGACAAATGAGACGGCGCGAGGTACCATTCGATGGTGTCTTTTCATTCCGACATCTTTCTCTGCTTTTGCTACCTGAAGATACTTTACTTTGCTACTTTACGGTATACTGTATGTCGAAATTTCCAAAGACGATGAATGAACATTATATATATTTTGTATGCGGTACACTGCATGTGGTTTAGGAACGCAATTCTTGTGTTCACCCACTCAAGTCGGTTTTTGTCGAAGGTTATGCCAACTAGTCCCAAGTGCACGGGGATTCTTTTATTAAGAAAAACAACCAACCAAAGAAACAAACACGAGAAAGTAAAATAAATTAAAATACAATACCCTAATAAGATCGTCTCTGGCTTGAAGTTCTAGCTGCAGATGACCATTATCTTCCTCAAGACGCTGAAAAAAATAATGAAAAATAAGACCGACTTACTGTAAAGAGACATTTTGCTTTGCGTAATATTTTGCTAGGAAAAAGGACGGGTAGGCGAGGAAGGGGTAAAGGGGACATGACAAAGCACCCCCCTCTCCTTTGTCCAGTGCCCCCCCTTTCATCTCCCCCCCCCCCCAAATTTCTTCACGATTTCCCAGATTCCTGGCCTATGTATAGCAGTACCCACCTTCCCATTTTACCTCGGGGAGGTGGGTACGTCTATACGTAGGCTACCAGATCTCCATACCCTTACTTTGCCGAGATTTTTAATGTGTTTTAAAAGCAAGGTGGGTTGAGTTTGTTGTTGTTTCTCGTCGTTGCTGCGACGGTTTTCTTCGGGTTCTGCGGTTTTCCTTCCTCCACAAAAAACAACACTTCCAAATTTTAATTCGATTGGGAATCCGAGGGCGACAAGTTTGTAAGTTGCAATACTATTATGTGCTACCCTCGTAAAATAAAGACAACTTTTTTTTACTTAAATTTGAATGTGTAAAATCTCCCACCCCCTTTCCTGGGCCACTCGTTCGCTCTGTTCAGATTTTCCTCAACCTCCAGATCAAATCATCACATACCTGTAGAGAAGACCGAGTCTTTCTGAGTTCATCTTGTAGCTTGGCAAAGTCAGTAGCTTGTTCTCTGTTGGATGCAAGAGCTTCCTCTAAAGAACTCTTCAACCTAACAAGCACATAACAATTGTTACCAATATCAACAGGGATGCCATGCAAAACCTCTATGATTTGTGTTACAGAACCGTTGGTCTCCGAAGGAACATCGAAATTTTGCTGTACTATTAAACGCGATGGCCGTAATAATGAGCACAGATTTTTTTGCAATCATTGTGCTCGCCTTGTTTTGTAAGGAAAGACAATCTCCTCTGTCATATTGATTAAAAGAATAATAAAAAACCTCGGAAAATTCTCGATAAAGAAAAAACAAAGAGTTGTAAAAACGATAAGTAAAAGCTGATCAGAAGAATTGTTATCTTACTGTTGGACGGTGTCTTCAGTTCCATCACATTCATCCTTTGCACGTCCAAGCTGAAATTATGCAAAATATGTTCAATCATTCGTCACATGAATCAGGTTAGGCCTGCGTAGATTTACAGAAATACTCTTGAAAGAGGACAGCAAAGGCAGATTATTTCATACATGCTTAGTCCCTTTTTCTACTGTTTTTTTTCCCTCTTTTCTTGTGGGAGGGGCCGCACGCGCGCGCGCGCGCGTGCGTGCGTGTGTGTGTGTGTGTGTGTGTGTGTGTGTGTGTGTGTGTGTGTGTGTGGGAGGGGTGTATGGCATTACTTCAACGTGCTTAGGGATAGGATGAGTCGATAGAAAAACGAATAAATTATGTAAAAAGGGTGAGTCAAAACGTACATGTATCGCGTGTACGGATGATTAGTTGAATAATTTTTAACCTTATTCAAAATTAAGAAAGCTTATGGTGAGTGGAATGTTGCACTGTAAGATGATTTTAGGACGAGCGAACGACCGAGCTAGCGCTGATTCAATAGGAAAAGAGAGAGGAGGGTTGGGGCGTTTCAGAGTGGAAAAACGGACAAGGGAGTGGGAGTTAGGCTGGAAGAAAGAGCCCCCATTCCCAAGCGCTCGCCCACCAAATACGCCTGCACTGCAGTTTGGGCGACCCGATCCATAGGGACAGGGTTTGTTACTGATTTGTCAAAAATGCAACTTTCACATACCTGAGAATGTAATGCTGCCATCTCCTGCTGATGATCACGTTCAAGGTCTTCCATCATCTGCCTCCTCTTGTTTAGCTGTGCTTGGTATCCTAGCAACTGTTGCTAAGAGATAAAATTTTCATGATACATTAAAAGGGTGACAGAAAAAGTTGCTTTAAATTAGGGCACAGTCAAATGATTAGTACATCTGTACGTAATCATGTAAAGTATACCTGTTGCAGGTTAAAATTGGTTTTTAGGCTAAATCCAATTCCGACCTATATTAATCTCTTTCAACCTGTAATCAAAGATAACAACTATTGGACTTCCTTCTTGTGAATTCAAGTTATTTTAGGTCATTGTAAAAGTGTATCTTCTTGTTGAAGCAGATCAATTTTGGTCGGAAATGGATTTCACCTGAAAACCAATTTAATTTGCAACATACCCAACTGTAGTGCATAAAATCACATGGCCAATAGCTATGTAATACCTGCATCAAATCACTCTTTTCAATTAATGCTTTCTTTTGACTCTCCAGCCCTCGGATGCGGTCATCCCGTGCTTTCCTTCCTCCTTCCCAATCCAACGTTTTGGCTTTATATTCCTATAGTACATGACAAAGAGGCATGAATCGAAACAAAGGTTTAGTGGAGAAACATTTTAATTCCCCTTACTGTTTCACAGTTGTTCCACATATTTCTTCCTCTTTCTTTGGAAGAATCAGTACAGTTTAAATCAAACCTTCAGAAACTAAAGGAACAGACCTGAACATCTGCATTTAGAAGGTACAGCTTGGTAGAACTTTATTGATTATTAATGAAGATGAGTTTTCAACAATGTCACGAGCATGGGACAAAGAAAAATTCTGAGTCTCCGACGGGAATCGAACCCATGGCCTCCCAGGTGTTCCTTTTTGTGGATTCGAGGTTTGATTGTTTTACTTTTGCTTGAAACACTACAGATAGTGTACAGTAGGAATAAGGGTCCAGTGGACTAGAGGTACATTAAGGGAGGTACATTACAAGCCCTACCCAGAGATCTTTCTGTTTTGTTCTTAGGCAAGACACGCTACTCTTACCATGCTTCTCTTTAAACAGAAGTGTATGGGAACGAGAGAAACTGACAATAAAATCACTTCTTGCTACAGACAATAGAGTTTTGCACAAGCACAAACTTTAAGTGGTGTTACACTAACATCTAAACTTGTAATCATTTTAGCCCTGAAAGTGGGCAGTCTCTAATTTCTGCGATGTGAGATTAAAGGAACTGACTATTTAATGAATGTATCTCAAGGACATGGTGAAATGGACAGGGAGTTATGATGTTGGATCAATGTCGGGACCATGGCAGTACTTCATTCATACCTCTAATCTATCTTTCAGTTTATCCACTTCTGAATCTCTAGATTTTAGATCAGCCAAAAGCTAAAATAAAAAGAGAACAACATTGTTAATGCCACAAATAATTATTACACATTTATGTACATAACCACAACCAGATTTTCAAGCAAAACTGTGAGAAAAGGAAGCAGGACACTGCAACTTGAATCTATGATTGGTTGATGGGTGGAGCCATAAACAAATTACCTTATTATAGGAAATTAACGCTTGTGTTTATTAAGGTATTTGAAATTAACGCGACTTAAATTAACACGAATTGAAGGAAAAATTACTTCCCAATAAAGGAAATTAACGCGAAAGAGGGGGTAACATTTCAAAATTAAGGAAATTAACGCGACAAACACAAAGGAAAAAAAACTTGTTAAGACAACAGGAACAAGTTTACTTTAACACAAAGGAAACTGAGCGCCTCGAGCGTTTTTCACAGTTTTAGTGATCCGGCAGATTTCCACGCTGATGAAATAATGTCTTTTCATAAGTGTCAAGACGTCTGGCGTGTATCGAGAAATTGGTTCCAAAATAATGGAAATTAAGGTCATGGAAATTAGCGCTCCACTTAATTAACGGCGCGGAAATTAACGTTAACAAAAATTAATGCGACTTAAATTAACACGAATTTTCGAAATTCGCGTTAATTTCATGAAGCGTTAATTTCCTATAATAAGGTATGGCGTGCACAAGTTAATTAAATTATCCTAGAACTCCTTGTGCTGAAGTACATACACTGAGTCTTCACACAGTTTCTGGATTGGTGAACACTCAAATTACAGTGTACATAGTTCCATTTTAGTTTGAGCAACAGCAGTATTGAAAACATTTTCAGGTTCTTATTTCTCCAATGAGAGGCTTGTACACACACTTGCAAGTAGTTTTAAATATCACACAAGCACTCTGTTCTCAGAGAAGGAGCTTCACAAAAAAAAAAAACTCTCTAATCTTGCTGTCATTTGGGATCTTGGCAACCTACCTGGTCTCTCTCCTTTTCTATGTGTGCTGTTTGCTTGTTGCTCTTTTTCTGGAGTTTTTCATGTTCATATTTCAGATTGTCAACCTAGAAAATAATTGTTATGCACAATTGCAACAGAGATCAGTAGAGCAAAGAAAACTTAAAATGAAGCGAAAACATCAAAGTAAAGCATGAATGATAATAAGCAATAAAAATCTCGATGATTTGGTAACTGCAGAATGCAATATGGAACAATTGAAAGTATGATGTTTTATATATGTTCATGTTTATTTGCTTTATTTTACTTTCGGAAAAACTGTTCACAGGCTACTTGTATTCTTTCCCAGGTGTTCCTTACGCTAATCTTTGCAAACGTATCACGACACTTTTGTTCGTTTGTAACAAAATACTTTTGTCTTCCTTGAAAATGCGATAACATGAAACTTTTGTTTTTTGTTTTTTTTACGGCGGCATCGATGACATTTGTTTAATTTAATTAAGTTACGGTTTAGACTGCACGAAAGACGATTCTCAAAAACTAAAGAAACAAATCTAATCAAAAAACATATTTTTCGACAGGTTTTTTAAAAAGCAGTACAGCTAGGATATTTGTTTCCTGGTTATCAGGTGTTCACGCCGAAAATCCCGGTGCAAGTTTTTGCATACCTAATTACGAAAGCGATGTGAAAGTCTCAAAATCTAAATGATTTAATTAATTTGCGGTTTTTACTTGGCGCCAAGAAGTCTGCAGGAAGCCTACCGCAAACACGCAATACAAGCGATGTTCATGATAGTTCCAGAAAACAACGTAGACTAATCTGCGCATGCGTTTGGTGTAAATTACGTTGAGTAGTACCACAAGGAGAGCAAAGGGTTTTCTGAAACAAATATATACGTTTGAGATCTTCATATGAAAGTAACGTAGATGTGCTCCAGGTTTTACCTAGGGGTACGGTCAGGTGCTCCCCACCCCCACCCCCTTCACAAGAAATAATTAATTAATTGATATTAATTAATTAATTGACTATTAAAGTTTACACCATAGCGCTTTAGGGGTTTAGCGGACGACAGCCCCAACAAACCATCACAATAGTGCATTCTGCACTAAAAACCATCACAATAGTGCATTCTGCACTAAAAAATGACGTTTGGATGTCATCTTGACATCTCAATAAGGATGTCAAGATGACATTTAAACATCGTTTTTAGCACTTATTTCCATTTTGAAATGTATTACAAATTGTTTGCTCATTAAAACATGAATGTCTGTATGCATCACCTCTTCCTTAAGATGCATCACATGCTCCTCATACTCTGTAACAATGTCTCTTTGGCTCATCTCCATCTCGTCCACTTTCTGTTGAAGACTGCCAACCTGTTGAAGGTCAGAAGTAATGTTGCATTATGGTGATGTTTGTCACATCTTTAAAACCTTTCACCTCACAATATGCCTTATGCATGATAACGTCATAAAATTATGCCTAAAATTCATCACCAAGCTTCGTTCACGCGTATTATTCTCAAACCCGTCACCTTCATACAGTTTTCAAGTGGGTATTCTTTTCATCTTTGCTGCTTTGGGAATTCATTCAATCATGATGAAATTTACAAGTTTGCACTTTGAAAGCAAGGCTTAGTGTTGAAACTAGCCTGACATAAACATGCATAAGGGCTATTTACACTGTACACTCTTCATTCACCACCATTTTGAAAAGTCATTATGACATCTCATTACTTCGTTGAATTACAGTAGTTGGTCCTTCTTGCTGTCAATAGCCTGATTCTCGAATTGTCAGATGTCACAAAGGAGACAAGGGAGTGAGAGCAAGTGACCTCTGGACGTCTGAGAATCAGGTTATGGTTACAGTTGCCGAAGTGAGCACACTAGGCCATTGAGAAAGAATCTCTGGCAAGTTTGATTGTGCCAATTTTATCAGTGGTCGATACTGTAGCATGCACAGTCAACCCATCCCTTTATGAACACCTCTATATTATGGACAGTTACTTGGCCACAAGGTAACCAGACTTTATACACTCAGACACCTCCACCTAAAAAACCTAGACTAATGTGGATTAAACAACAGTGAAACCTTAAACCCTACATGTATGTACATGTACTGTATATGTAATACTATGTACTTTGTTGAATCAAAATAATGTCTTAAGATCACCTCTTGAAAATTCCAACCCAGGAAACAACATCAAACAAGGTCCTTATTGAGATGTAACTCATTCTATATCAACATTTACACATACAATATTCTACAAATGAATGCAATTCTGTAGACTGAGTTTTCTTTTTCAAAAAGGTCACTAAAAACCTCATATTCAAGCCATTGAATATGAGGTTCTACACCTAATAAATTGCAATAACGTTGTCATAGAAAAAAGGAAAAAGAAAAAGGTAATTAGGAATTAATTAGCGTAGTTTTGTAATTGGTAGCATTTACAGAAAATTCATGAGTTTTTATCTGCACACTTTAAGTCCACTTTTTTATGCTGTAACCATATTTAAATTGATTTATTCATATTTTAAGGCTTTTTGAGGCCATTTGTATGAATAAATTTCATGCATGCGCTTAATTAATTCCTATTTGACTTTTTCCTTTTCCTTTTTTCTATGACAACCTTATTGCAATTAGGTGTACCTATAAGGTAGTAATAAGTAGAATGTAATATTGTTAATTTTAGTACCATATTGTCTTTGAAAAGCCTCCATGGGGAAAGATAATAAAGGATGTATGTATGTATGTAAGTCATAAAAGAATTTTGGACCAATTTTGACCCTTGAATTCAAAGTTAATGGACTGTATCCCTAACTAAAGGCAGTTTCATTAACACAATGTCCATTACATTGTATAGCTACAGTACGAACCTCCTGGCTCTTCTGTTCCAGTTGAACTCTGACAAATTCCAGTTCCTTGGTTTTCTTGTCCAGTTGTATCTGAACAGCATGTATGTGATTTTCCCATTCTGCTTTCTTGGCCGTCACCATCAGGTCAATCTGCCGCATCAGCTGAAAACATTAAAAAATATGTTGTGTAACATTTATGTGATAATCACCTTGTACAGCAAAAATTGCATACCAGTAATTTTCAATTTCCTTTGATTTTTTTAAACAATCATTTGTTTCAAAATTTGTACAAACAATCATATTGATCAGTGATCAAAAGGATTTATTTATTATTATCTACTGTAGTTGTTCTCTCTACAATACTGTAAATGTTAGAACAGAATGTAAATTAATGTAAAACAGAGTTCTCAGTGACTACTTTCTTGATGTACATGTAAAAACCAATTATCTACTGACTGTACAGTTTGTACTGATCTTCTACAAACAGCTGTTTCGATTCATGTACATACATGTACACATACACCCTGTACATATGTTATAAATTCATTTTCAGGTTAAAATCTGTTTTCAACCTACAGTGTATATTATGTAGGTTAATCTGTTTCAAACTGAAAAAAAGACTCTTAATAAAAAAACATGAAGTTATAATATCCAAATTACTTTTTATGAATTCAAATTGTTTTTACTGAGTGTCATCTTCAGATTGAAACAGAATAACCTTGGTTGAAAACAGATTTAACCTGAAAACTAATTTACCTACAACGTGTACATGTGCTGCCCTATGTGCAATACAGGCATGATGGGCAGTACACTCTAAGTAAGTATACACACGTACGTGTACATTACATACAAAACATGCGCTTGTTGCATAAGTTTGATACAATTATAATGTACATGTACTAGACCCAAAACTATTCCTATCTTACAATACTTTAAACTGTCTTACAACAGGAAAACAAAGGCCTAATGGGCCAAACAAGCTACTGCAAAGCTAGACATGAAATCAATATTACCTTAAGAGTTTTTGAAGGCATTTCTTGGAGTGAAACTTAAATTTAGTAAAGTGTAACAATTATATGAATTATTTTGAATTCACTTTTTTCCATTATGCAAATTAAAATTTGCTTATTCACAGCCACAAACTTTATTAATGAACTGAGTACAGTAAATAATATATTATTATATGATGCCATTAAATAATTCATTTGACCGAAACACTTTTAAAACGATAAATAATTTATTGTTTTTAAAGTGTTTCCATCAAATGAATTAAAGTTAAAATAATTTACTAAATACATGAACCACAAGACATTTTACTTAGATTTTTTTTAAAATTGCTGGACTGCAATAATAATTAATATGTAAACTGTCAGTGTTACAAATATCTCAGAGCAGGAAATTCTCTCAGGGGTTAATAATGGCATACTGCAATCATAAATAATTCTTAAACTAAGGAACATCTACATTGCACAAAATAGCAAATTAATATTTTGCACATAATTTTAAATGTATATATATATAGAACTTTACAGACTAAAACACTTCTCGTGAAAATTAAAAGGACCTGAAAAGTTCATTGTGGAAACAAATTAAATTCATTTTCTTTTAATTTATAGTACAAGACTTGAAAAATTGAAACTTGTTTGAAAAAAATTTAAACCAAATATAAAATTAAACCATAACATATTCATTGTATCAACGGGATAATGTGTACATTCAAATGGGTTACTAACCTCTCTTAGTTCTTCTTCACATGATGTCAAAGAACCTTTCCTGATCAGGCTAGATAAAAAAGACAGTGTACGTTAGGTTGCATTCTTAGAGAAAATGTCTGTCTTAATCTTATCTCATTGTATTACTCTTCTCCAAAAGAAAGCTTGCAAATTTTAGGATTTGCAATTTACATGATTGTACAATCTTTTAGTACAATTCCCATATTTTGCAAAGAATTAATTATTAAACTATTTTTAACAAATTTTTCCATCATTTTATTTTTTGACATTAGTTTTAATCATAATTATCACCAACTACAGGTACATAGAGGATATTACATGGCCACTTGGAGATACGAAATTTCTCTTCTTGTGTTGAAACGAGTCTCACTTAATCACTCGTGAAATATACACTCAAAGAAAAAATTTGTATCTCCAAGCAGCCATGTTACAGGCTAGGCGATTCATTAAGATTTCTGACAGGAGGGCATACGGATTTAGCAGCCAGGCCCTTCCCCTCCTATGGGTCCGGACATGCTCCCACGGCAAATTTTAAAAATTTTACAGCTGTAGGCGGTAGAGTTCTGTTTTTCTGCCTTTTAAAGGAAAACATGAGCAGTGTCAAGGAAGGAATAAGACAAGCAGATTTTCTTTTTTTTAAATAAATTCCAGTTTATTTTGGGAAGGCACATGCAGAAATCAAGGAAAAGCAACTTGCATCCAAATTTTTTTCACAAAAGCCGCATTGAAAGCCCAGAGTTGAACAGCCGGGCAAAGTTGTGCTCACAGGCGGTCAATTTGCCCAGTGCCCGCCCCTAATGAATCCCCTGATGTTATGTTCCATTTGTAAGCACCAATGTTTACCAAACAATTTCACTTTTAATTAGTAATTTGTAGTGAAAGACACGATTCATTTTATTATGTAACCATAACAATGGTGATCTATTCACATGTAAAGATAACATGCTATTCTTGCATGTGAAGATATGATGTTCTAACCCGAAAGCTCACCTAGTGTTCTGGATTTATTTTTGGTTAAAATCTTCAAACCAATTTGATTCTTCTTGTCCTTTGATTCAGATTATTTTGATTGATTCAGATCATGATAATAAATGACAAAGGAAAATAATCAAACAAGCTTAAAAAACTTCAAACCAAAAGCAATAATTCTAAATAAAAACATTTACATTAGTATTGTAAATTTATGTGAGCGAGTAGAAGCTTCTAGGCCTCATAAATTATCACCAAAGCTGTGTTAATTATTCTTGAAACAATGCATTCATAAATTAGCACCTGCAGTGATATACTTAAGAAACAAATCAATTATTCAAACAAGAACGTCATAGTAATAACTATACAAACAAAGAACTGCTAAAAACACCTGGCTGCACTAAAATTAATTAACATAGCCTTAAAACAAGAAAACTTAAAGTGAAGAGTTTGGAAATAACAGTTTCTTTGCAAAGGAGATTTGAACAGAAATATGCTGGCTCCACCAAAAGAAAAAGGTACAAGACTTCGATCCCCATCACCACATTTACATCGACGGAAACTTTCTGCATCATGTGAAATGCAGTCAGAGCACAGACAAGCGAGAAAGCAAGAGTGGTCTGAAGAGGTGAGACTGTCTTATTATTATTTTGTGAAATATTTACCCGCCAACGAAATTTGAAACCACAATTAAAAACTTACAATGAATTACTGTACCTTTAGGCATCACAGATGAGGGATTAGTTACACACAATAAAGTAAATGTTTGGGACTTAAATCATACAGGCACATGCTAAGTTTTAATCCTACATGAACTTGAGTTCAAAACTTCTAAACATCTTTATGTAATTTTAATCAAAGCATCAGTGATAATTTATGCACACCAGAAGCTTTACAACTCAGGTTAGAAGCCCGCTCACTATTGAGTCTGATTAAAAAATTTGAGCCACAGAATAACAAGTTTAGCCTGGACTTCATAGTTTTAAAACTACATGTAGGAATCTGGTTTTGAAAGAATCTGTACATAAAAGAACAAAATTATGATAATTTTTGAAAACATGTGAATAAAGCTGTAGGGAGAATTATTCAGCATAATTCTTGATCTTTAACAGGCCCACAATATCAAGCTGAGTCAGTGCAATTACATGTATACCGTAATGATTCGATTAAGCGCCCTCCTTCCAATAAGCGCCCCCCTTCGAATGTGTTTTTGTTAATAAGCGCCCCTATTCCAATAAGCGCCCCCATTCTTATAAGCGCCCCCATTCTTATACGCGCCACTATTCTTAAAAGCGCTCCTATTGTGGCTAACTGACCCTACTGAAGTCGTTGACGTCGAAAAGATAAACTCACGAACATTCACCCTACCGTACATGTATATATTTACTGCTAAAATGAACAATTCTTGTAAAAGTAACTGAGCTTTCGACAATTTGTTACTGTCACAGTTTATGTTATTGCTAGTTATTTTAAAATATATTTAATTTAAAGTTTTGTTTTGAACATTTGGTTGTTTCGTAAAAAAATTAAATAAGCGCCCTGTGCCAAATAAGCGCCCTGTCTCGAATAAGCGCCCTCACTTAAGGTGCCAAAAGTTAATAAGCGCCCCGGGCGCTAAATCGAATCATTACGGTACTGCATAATTTGTGTTATAGCAGTCACAGTGAAAATATGAGAGTTTGCACAGGATATTTACATGATAATATAATTATGTTTTAGGAGACAGGAATACTGTACAATTCTCAACGAAAATGTGTTACTTTGCATCCATAGAGTATTTCTTGTCTTGTCTGTATGCTTACTTTATTTGCTGATTTGAGGCGATTTCAGTAAGCTATCACTCCTGGTTTTCCACTCTAAAGAAAAGTGAAATCACCTCAAAACAGCAAAAAAAAAAAAAAAAAAAGCACCAAACAGCGAGTAATACACCATCAGCCCTCCAAGTTAAGACCACTTTAGTCGCCATGGCGACTAAAATTTTGGAGCTGGGGACTAAATTGGAATTGAAGTTGCCAGCCTGGTGACTAAAATTGAGAAGAAGGATTGAAAGCATGAGCTTAATTTGGCGACTAAAAGTTTTCACTGGCGACCAAACTTGAGCAGTTGGTGGCCAAATGGCCACTAAGGAAAAAAAATAAACTTGGAGGGTTGACCATGGAAGTAACATAAGGTATTTTCCTTAAGGATTTTTCATGTATTCCCATCCCTGTATTGTAAAATTGATTATCCCATACAAAGTTTTATATTATTCACTGACTGCAAGTTCACAAAATATACATGTATGGAATAATGGCCCTGACTGACAGCTTGAGTAATAATTATGTGAAACTTTTGAATATTTCTGAAGAGGATAAGAAGGTGGCTTTTTTTCTGACGGGGTTAATAAAAATCAAGTTAATTCTGAGGGGGACATCATGTCAGCATTCTTTTTTTTTATGGGGGAAACTTGGACTTAGGGCATGTTTACATGGAGGGAAGGTGCCCTGGCTAACCAAGTTACCCAGCTAGAAGGGATGAAACATACATGTAGCCCGCCTTTACATGCAGAATTCACAGCCCTTCTACCTGAGTTGAGACAGCGTCACTGAAGCGTGTCACAGCATGGGAAAACAATGTACATGTACATGTAGCTCCAAATGATTGAAGAAAAATATGACTTTTTACTGAGTAATCAAGGCTAGCCATCTTCAAATCTATTTCACTTTGATATGCAAACTCTTAGAAATTTACTGCATCCACTTTTGGGGGAATTCAATCAAAATTCAACAGTCTTTGGCCGCCATCGTTGTTTTGTGAATTGGGATACAGGTAATCATTCCTACAAAAAATTGGAATTAATAAGCTTTTGCTCAAAGAAATATTTCCCAGCCTGCAGATAAAACTAATTTGATCTAATTTTGGTCAAATAGCACTGTTTGGGTCCAGAGTGTTAATAGTTAAATGTAGATAAGTTCTACCCTTTTTGTAAATTTATTTTCTCTTTTTCATTTTCTTCTTCACCTCCCGCCTCGAATACCTTGGCTAATTGCGGGAGGAGAAAATTATTGTAAACAATTTGATTGCTAAAATAAAGTTTTGTTGTTGTTTGTTGTTGTTAGAGTGTATACATTTTTTATGCCATTTACTTCAAATTTAATTTAAGAACATGCGCAAAGACTTATCCCGGCAAGCCAGGATAGCCCAGGCATATCTGTTTACATGGCAAAAAGCTATCCCGCCTAGAAGGGTACCCCGGGCAAGTAGACCAAGTGCCCCGGCAAGGTGGGTTTCCACGTCAACACTTGCATTTACAAAAGAAAATAAGAAAAGTTGGCTCGCCCAGGGTACAGTAGTTCGGTTAGCCGGGTAACTCGGCTTGCTGGGACACCCATCTTCCATGTAAACAGGCCCTTACATCGTCCACAGTACAAGAGTGGGGGTTAGGGTTATAATATGTAGTGGCCAAAACTTACTTAATATTTGAGCCCAGGTGATTACCTTTTCAGTAAGCTAATATACCCATGTATGCTGTACACATACAATATATACATGTATACAAACTAGCTAGCACATTGTGGCAACCAGCATGGGTCAACGCAATACATGTACACACGTTTTGTTTCAAAGAGATATTAAAGCGATATACTCCAACTAAATAAAAAAAAAAGCTTCTAGAAGAGTAAACAAATTTAAGTGTAACGCTAGTTCTTTGTTTTGAAAACCTCACCTTTCGGAGAATATGTCTGTAAACCTCTCCATGTCAACAACTCTCTGTACCTCGTGAGTTCCACAGATTTACTATTTGTCTATTTTCCATTCATTATCGCTCCGATACAATTACATTAGCCTCACTGCACCTTGTAACAGCTTTTGTAAACGTAATCCATCCGAAATCGATCTGATATTGATTCGATTCAAAATAAAACTCTGCCACTTTAGCCGGTTTTAAAGGCGAATCGTCGTCCTATCTTTCAAGCATGACGCCTTGAATCTTGCCACTAAAACAGCAGACAACGTTTAAAATGTTTTTGTGGCATTTCCTCGGCTATTTCGGACTCATTTTGTGGAACTGAACACAAAACCTGAAAGAACCATTTCACCTCGGAGCGGCCTTCAGCATCATTTCAAAGAAAGCGCGCCCAATTAGGTACCAGGCCTTGACTCCAAAGGCCAGGCAGTTGGGCAGTAAACAACATGGCGTCTCCACAGCTAACTACTAGCCATTAATTACAGGAATGGCTCCGAGCCCTTTTGAGAGAAACCGCTGACCATTCACCACACCGTTTATTACCCAATCGCTAATTAACATAAAAAATCACTAACCAACATACGCCATTCACTATCACTCACCTACATACACCGCCCTTCACCCTCATACACCTCCATACAATTTTATACACCGTAATTTACACCTCCATACACCCTCATGCATCTTCATTCACCCTCATACACCTTCATTCACCTTCAAACATCCTCATTCACCTTCATACATTTTCCTACACCTTCCTACACCCTCATAAACCTTCATACATCTTCATTCACCTTCATACATATTCATTCACCCCCATACACCTTCATACAGTTTCATTCACCTTCATTCACCTTCATTCACCTTCATACATGTTCATTCACCTTCATTCACCGTCATACACCTTCATTCACCTTCATACACCTTCATACACATTCATACACCTTCATTCAACTTCATTCACCTTCATTCACCTTCATACACCTTCATACATCCTCATTCGCCTTCATACACTTTCATTCATCTTCATTCATCTTCATTCACCTTCATACACCCTCATACACCTTCATTCATCCTCATTCACCTTCATTAACTTTCATACACCTTCATACACATTCATACACCTTCATTCAGCTTCATTCACTTTCATTCATCTTCATTCATCTTCATTCACCTTCATACATCCTCATTCACCTTCATACACCTTCATACACCTTCATTCACCTTAATACACCTTCATACACCTTCATTCACCTTCATTCACCTTCATACACCTTCATACACCTTCATACACCTTCATTCATCTACATTCACCTTCATACACCCTCATACACCTTCATTCACCTTCATACACCTTCATACATCCTCATTCACCTTCATTAACTTTCATACACCTTCATACACATTCATACACCTTCATTCAGCTTCATTCACCTTCATTCACCTTAATACACCTTCATACACCCTCATTCTTCTTCATTCACCTTCATACATCTTCATACACCTTCATTCACCTTAATACACCTTCATACACCTTCATTCACCTTCATTCACCTTCATACACCTTCATACACCTTCATACACCTTCATTCATCTACATTCACCTTCATACTCCTTCATTCACCTTCATTCACCTTCATTCACCTTCATACATCTTCATTCACCTTCATACATCTTCATTCACCTTCATACACCTTCATTCATCCTCATACTCCTTCATACACCTTCATACATCTTCATTCATCCTCATACTCCTTCATTCACCTTCATACACCTTCATTCATCCTCATACTCCTTCATTCACCTTCATTCACCTTCATTCATCCTCATACTCCTTCATTCACCTTCATTCATCCTCATACTCCTTCATTCACCTTCATTCACCTTCATACACCTTCATTCACCTTCATACACCTTCATTCAACTTCATTCACCTTCATTCACCTTCATACACCTTCATACATCCTCATTCGCCTTCATACACTTTCATTCATCTTCATTCATCTTCATTCACCTTCATACACCCTCATACACCTTCATTCACCTTCATTCACCTTCATACACCTTCATACATCCTCATTCGCCTTCATACACCTTCATTCATCTTCATTCATCTTCATTCACCTTCATACATCCTCATTCACCTTCATACACCTTCATACACCTTCATACACCCTCATACACCTTCATTCACCTTCATACACCTTCATACATCCTCATTCACCTTCATTCACCTTCATACACCTTCATACACATTCATACACCTTCATTCAACTTCATTCACCTTAATACACCTTCATACACCCTCATTCTTCTTCATTCACCTTCATACATCTTCATACACCTTCATTCACCTTAATACACCTTCATACACCTTCATTCACCTTCATTCACCTTCATACACCTTCATTCACCTTCATACACCTTCATACACCTTCATTCTTTTACATTCACCTTCATTCGTCTTCATTCACCTTCATTCACCTTCATACACCTTCATTCACCTTCATACACCCTCATACTCCTTCATTCACCTTCATTCACCTTCATACACTTTCATTCACCTTCATTCACCTTCATACACCCTCATACTCCTTCATACACCTTCATTCACCTTCATACACCTTCATTTACCTTCATTCACCTTCATACACCTTCATTCACCCTCATACTCCTTTATTCGCCTTCATTCACCTTCATTCACCTTCATACACCTTCATTCACCCTCATACTCCTTCATTCACCTTCATTCCCCTTCATTCGCCTTCATACACCTTCATACACCTTCATACACCTTCATTCACCTTCATATACCTTCATTCATCCTCATACTCCTTCATTGACCTTCATTCACCTTCATTCACCTTGATACACCTTCATTCTCCTTCATACACCTTCATTCATCCTCATACTCCTTCATTCACCTTCATTGACCTTCATTGACCTTCATTCACCTTCATTCACCTTCATACACCTTCATTCACCTTCATACACCTTCATTCATCCTCATACTCCTTCATTCACCTTCATTCATCCTCATACTCCTTCATTCACCTTCATACACCTTCATTCATCCTCATACTCCTTCATTCACCTTCATTCACCTTCATTCATCCTCATACTCCTTCATTCACCTTCATTCATCCTCATACTCCTTCATTCACCTTCATTCACCTTCATACACCTTCATTCACCTTCATACACCTTCATTCAACTTCATTCACCTTCATTCACCTTCATACACCTTCATACATCCTCATTCGCCTTCATACACTTTCATTCATCTTCATTCATCTTCATTCACCTTCATACACCCTCATACACCTTCATTCACCTTCATTCACCTTCATACACCTTCATACATCCTCATTCGCCTTCATACACCTTCATTCATCTTCATTCATCTTCATTCACCTTCATACATCCTCATTCACCTTCATACACCTTCATACACCTTCATACACCCTCATACACCTTCATTCACCTTCATACACCTTCATACATCCTCATTCACCTTCATTCACCTTCATACACCTTCATACACATTCATACACCTTCATTCAACTTCATTCACCTTAATACACCTTCATACACCCTCATTCTTCTTCATTCACCTTCATACATCTTCATACACCTTCATTCACCTTAATACACCTTCATACACCTTCATTCACCTTCATTCACCTTCATACACCTTCATTCACCTTCATACACCTTCATACACCTTCATTCTTTTACATTCACCTTCATTCGTCTTCATTCACCTTCATTCACCTTCATACACCTTCATTCACCTTCATACACCCTCATACTCCTTCATTCACCTTCATTCACCTTCATACACTTTCATTCACCTTCATTCACCTTCATACACCCTCATACTCCTTCATACACCTTCATTCACCTTCATACACCTTCATTTACCTTCATTCACCTTCATACACCTTCATTCACCCTCATACTCCTTTATTCGCCTTCATTCACCTTCATTCACCTTCATACACCTTCATTCACCCTCATACTCCTTCATTCACCTTCATTCCCCTTCATTCGCCTTCATACACCTTCATACACCTTCATACACCTTCATTCACCTTCATATACCTTCATTCATCCTCATACTCCTTCATTGACCTTCATTCACCTTCATTCACCTTGATACACCTTCATTCTCCTTCATACACCTTCATTCATCCTCATACTCCTTCATTCACCTTCATTGACCTTCATTGACCTTCATTCACCTTCATTCACCTTCATACACCTTCATTCACCTTCATACACCTTCATTCATCCTCATACTCCTTCATTCACCTTCATTCATCCTCATACTCCTTCATTCACCTTCATACACCTTCATTCATCCTCATACTCCTTCATTCACCTTCATACACCTTCATTCATCCTCATACTCCTTCATACACCTTCATACATCTTCATTCACCTTCATTCACCTTCATACACCTTCATTCATCCTCATACTCCTTCATTCACCTTCATACACCTTCATTCATCCTCATACTCCTTCATTCACCTTCATACACCTTCATTCATCCTCATACTCCTTCATTCACCTTCATACTCCTTCATTCATCCTCATACTCCTTCATTCACCTTCATTCATCCTCATACTCCTTCATTCACCTTCATACACCTTCATTCATCCTCATACTCCTTCATTCACCTTCATTGATCCTCACACTCCTTCATTCACCTTAATTCACCTTCATTCATCCTCATATTCCTTCATTCACCTTCATACACCCTCGTACACCTTCATACGCACCCACCCCTGAAAAATCCTGGTTACGGGCCTGGATGGAGAGCATAAAGGAGTCTTCCATTTGAGTTGGAATTTGAAGGCATTGTCTGGCAATAATAATTAGTTTGAGAGGAACTGGAAGTCTTCCAGATAGGGTCTTTCTCCCATTTGTTAAGATTGAGGCTGTCATATGCTCCACATATTTCTGAACCGTATAAAAGGAACTGGGAGAAAGTTAGCATTAAATAAGAAATTAAATTTTGATATATTTATAGAGCTTGATGAATTCAATATACCTTTTGAATGCAAACACTGAATGTCTAGATTCTTCAACTAAATTCGTTTTAGAGTAGAAACTAGAGGAGAAACTCTCATTTGAGTTTAATATTGTCCCCACGTAGGTGTAATCTGAACTATGAAAGATTTTATTTCCATTTAAAAAGAAAAAGTATTTTTTCCAGGTGCTTTTACGTTTCTGCTTTTGAAAAATTTTCAACATCCATTTTTGTACGTAGTTTTGGAGTGTGGCGCTTTGCTTTTGAAGACCTGAAGGTTTTTGAGATATAAGGACTAGATCATCTGCATAAAATAAACAATTATATAAGTGGAAGCCCGTTTGGCAGGGTAATTGCGTTACGAGAGCTATCTAGAGTAAAATCGAAGTAAAAGGAAAATGGTTTTAATATAGATTGAATAGTGGAGGAGAGAGAATACAACCTTGTCTTACATACACCCCTGTTGTAATTAAAGAATTGGGTCTTATACGATTTCCGCACTTTATGGCGCATTTGGTTGTAGAGTACACGTCTTATATAAGCTGACAAAAGTGCCCACCTAGTTTATAATATAGAATTAAAAAACGGGCGTTTGTGTCGTATTTTCCCAAAAACGCGTTTTTTAACCGTAAAAGTGTTCTTTTTTTCGTGCTATGATCTTCAATTACTTAAACTTTGCTCGAAAAGCAATTTTTCACACTGCAGGAACACTTTGATAAAGATTCCATGTAAGAGTAAAAATATACATGCGCATTGCCCCTTTTGCTTCCGTTTTTGTTACTTTCTACTCTTCATATCCTTTCTCTTGGCCTAAAAAGTTTTGACGTAATCATTGGAAAACCGTGAAAAGGGGACCTTGCCTGTTTAAGCAACGATTTTGCACCAAAAACGGATCTTGTTTTTCTTGGATCAGCACTGTCAGAATGCAACCGATAGTTTTTCTTTGCTGCTTTTCGCTGAAATGATTGGCTTCAAACAACGTTATTTTTCTTGGTCAGGAATGCCTGTTTATTGAATGATGTTTAATAGTAATAGGGCTAATTGTTCTAACTGCGTTTCTGGGCTTTCTCGTTATTAAAAAAAATCGCGAAGTGACGCGAACAATAAGTGTCGCGAACATAACATGACGCGGAAATTAAGTGACTCGCATCATGTCAATTTTCAAGGAAGAACAAGTTTAGTACCACTGAAGGAAAGAATTTTTAATGTGCATGGATGATATCGTCACAACTGACCCTAGAACAATAAACAATAACCCATGCACGTACAAGTATGACCTACTTGAAGACATTGTGAGAACCCGGGGGGGGGGGGGTACTCAAAAAAGTTTGATACGGGGAGGCTCCGCCCCAAGTTCTAACCCCTTACCCTTTTATATACCATTTTTGACAGAAATTGTACCCCTTTCGTATACCTTTAACTGAAAAAGGTACCCATTCTATATACCTAAGAGACATGGCGTGGACTTAAAATAGGACGTTTTCTTGTCATTTTTATGTAGCGCTTAATAAATTAAAATAATACAGCCATAAATTGCGTCTGTTTGAAATATTTTAAATAAAGGCCCTTTTAAATAGCCAAATGACAGATTTCTATACCCTTTCATATACTTAAACTCGTGAAATCCCTACCCTTTTTATATACCTGAAGCCTGAAAAAGGTACCCCTTTCGGGCGGAGCCTCCCCGTATAGGCCATTATAGGGTGTGAGAATTTAACTGCTCTGTTGCTGAGGTTTAGTCCTTCCCTTTGCGTTTTTGTTAATTTAGACGTTATTGTTCCTTTGAAGAAGTCGTTTTATTTAATTATTAATATTGCCAAGGGAATTCAAAATTTTCGAAAAATCGCGAAATATGCGCACCTCACAATCGCTAAATTGACGTGTCGTGAAAATTTCATGTAATGAGGTACCCCTTTTGTCTTTCTATTTTTAGTCTTTCCGTTGTCACTGTGTAAGTGTAAAGCAGTATGTTTACTTATGTTTTTGTATTTTTAACTAGTTGTTCGTTACTGCCTATTTTGTTTTAACTAGGAAAATTTGTAGTTTGTCTTTTTCGCCAATTTTTACTGATTTTTCCCAGTGTTTTTCTGACATATTTTTCTCAACTTCGTGCGCGACTTGATTACTCGTGTTTTTGCTCCAATTTTATGAAACAGTCCTTTAAATTGGCTTGCACGAAGCGAAAGTCTGTTTTTAAACAACCTAATGCAAATACCTTGGGTGAACGAACTTGTCAAAATTCTTGGGAATTACTTCAGGATTTCAATTTTCGAACTGTGTTGTAATAACAATCGCCAACAACTTGACAACATCGTCCAAATCTTAGAAAAACTAGAGCGCAAAACTCATATCCCGATGACTTTTCTCTGGACAGCTTTCATGGAAATAATTTTGATCAGGATCCAGTTGTTTGGTTAGATGAATTTGATCGTTTTTCATTTCTTAACCGCTGGTCACTTACAGATAAACTTACTGTTTTGCCACTTTATTTAAATGGCGTCTCTAAAACCTGGTTTTCTAACCTGTCTACTGAAACAAAGAATAATTATGAGCTATTTACTGAAGCCTTTCTTGCTCGTTTTAATTCTGACGCAGTACAATTGTTTATTTGGCAACGACTACGAAATCGCAAACAAAAAGAATCAGAGTCTGTTGACCAATACGCTTCTGATATTTTACAATTTTTTACATCTAAGTGACGTTGAGGCTATGCGACATGTTATCAATGGTTAACTGCCTGATTTGCAAAATTATGTTCTTTTGAAACAGCCAATTTCATTTGCATCAGCTGAGGCAGAGGCCCGGCTCAAACAAATGGTAAATATTTGCTATTCTTCGCCAGCTGATCCATTTGTGACTTTCGCCGATTTTGCTAAACACGTAGCTGACCCGATTCTCACAGCAAGAACTAAGACACATGAAAATCAGGACAAAATTTCAGACCAAGATTTGCGCTGTGATCCCAATTCACGCCGACGATTGCAACCTCATTATTACGGAGGAAAACACAAACGTTTCAATGACAAATCTTTACTTAACTATTGTCAACAGCCTAGTACGGAAAACTGAAACGGGGCCTTCCGTGTCGAGGGTCGGTTGGGCCTAGTGACATATTTTATTCTCCTCGTACCAATTCTGCTATCAGAGATATTGATACAAATAGCGCTATTCAACCTCCAAAATTTGGAAGAAATATTAGGACTTTCAAACCTTCACATTTTTCGCATGGTGATTACGATTTGTCAGAACATGGTTATTTCACAGATTTGTCTTCTAGTGCACAAGATAACGGCCGATCTCAATAAGTTTGAAACACTAGGCAGAGGCGGATCAAGGGGAGGGGTTGAGGGGGTTGCAAACCCCCCCCCCCCCCTTTGAGCAGCATTTGTTTTATTTGTTTGGGTCTTCATAAAAATAATAGAACAAAATTGTTTCATACGTAGTTGTGTCACTTCCACTAATAATTGACTGATTGTCAAGTTAAAAAAAGATAGGGTATATTTCGCGACAGTTCAATATGAGCAACAACTAGAATACCATCGGTTCTCGAGCAATTCTTTAACAAAGTGCCTCTATTGTGCCGTAGCAAGGGGATGGGCCGGGGGGGCCCGTGCCCTCCAGTTTTTTTTTCCAAAAAGTAAAATCAGACCTGTATAAAAGGTTGAAAATAAAAATTTTATAGCCGTGTACGGGGATACTGACCTGCAGCAGTACAAGCTAGAAGCCCAGCCCTGCTTCCAGAAATAGTGCAGGCAATGGGGTACGACACCTCCCGATTCGACATCGCTGATCTGCTGGACTTTTTTTTCAGTCACTCGGAAATGCTCGCAAACTCCTACTGAGTGAGATTTGCACCCTTGGTAAGCTTTTGCTTGTCATGCCAGCTACCAATGCCGTCAGCGAGCGCTCCAAGGGAGAGGGCAGGCTCAACCACCTCATGCTTCTGCATGTCCACAAGGAATTGGCAGATGCTATTTGTCGACCTGCCGATGAAGTGTATGTTTGCCTCTCAGACAGTTTAAAAACTACGAACTTACTAAGATGACTCTGAAAGGTGAAACATTTGCTGGTTTCAAGATACAGAGACAGTCGGTTTTCTATTTTGTAATTGACGTTGCAAGTGTTACACTCTCTTCAATGTGCATTGGTTTGCTTAGACGGTGTACGAAGTAAATAATTCGCGATATGCGTGAATCACAAATAGCTCTTGGAGAATGCTGGAAATAGCGTTTCTAAGCCTCTAGATTTCAAAATTTTCTGGGGGGCATGCCCCCAAACCCCCCCCCCCCCCTTTTTTTAATTTTTATTGATATTTTTACACAAAGCTTACAAAACAAAAAAGACAACAAACAAAAAAAAAAGAACTAATACAGGTACCCTAATTACAATACATTACATATTCTTGCTCGGCTTACAATACTGATACAAATGCCACTCTACTTACAAAATATAGCTACACTACTAAAAGATACAGTATATAAATATTTGTTATAAATTATGTGCAAAAATAAGACAAAAAAGAAAAGAAAAACTGCATTGAAAAACAAAGAAAAATTGTTAACTAAGGTCAAAAAGTCAAAAACAAAAGCATCAACTTAGGCTTACTTAACTATTGTTAATATCAACATCGAGAAAGCCAAAAGAGAAGATGATCCCACTTTTTGTAATGATTAATTAGAATTCCATTCTTGTTTGCTATATATAATTCCAATTTATAGGTTGCTTTTAACTTAGCTTTGAAAACTATAAGTGATGGACAGTTCTTGGAAAGTTTACATTTATAGATAAAGTATTTAGCAAGCAAAATAATATGATTAACTAAAAGAAAATCTTTGTCAAGGTCAATTTTTCCAAAAAAAATGTCTAAATGAGAGACATTAAGCAAAATATTGACTTCATCTGCGAGCCAAGATAAGAGCTCTTTCCAAAAAAATGTTGATGACTTACAAAACTTGAGTACAATAAATGCTCCAGGGATTCCTCTTCTTCATTACAGAAAACACATAAGGGGGATTCCACCATTTTGAACTGGTAAAGTTTTTTATTGGTGAAAACTATAAGGTTTAATAATTTATATTGAAATTCTCTTAGTTTTGTATCCAGAGTAGTTTCAAAAGCCAAAGAATATAGTCTTTTCCAGTCTATAGAAAGATCCGGATATTTAGTCAAAATTCTAGCTTTAGCGGTGGGTGAAGTTTGCTTAAAAGAACGAAATTCCCTATAAACCAATTTAGATGTGATATTAGTAAGGTCAATAGTTTTACCAGCAATTGTTAATACAAGACAAGTTTGATCCAAAGGAGAGGGAGCACAATAAGGGTTTGTTTTAATTATAGAACGCCATTCATTTGGGATAGCATCAATAACCCCCATTAGAGCAAAAAGGTGACCAGAAGATAAAGAAGAACTGAGAATTTTGTCACTTTTGAGAAAAATACCTTCCTTCGAAACAAGAACGCCAACCTTAAAAATTCCTTGCGTATAGAAAATCGGTTGAAAAATAGATTTTCCCTCACTCAAAATATACTTATTGTTCCATATAATTTGGTTCATTATCCCGTTATAGGTTGTCAAATCATAATTAGCCTTAGAAGACCAGGCTTGCAAGCACTCCTTATAAAAGTCAGGAAGTGAAATGGACAATTTACGACAGTCAAAATTGCAATGTAATAAAAATTTCCCGCCAACCTTCTTGAGATAAAAATCCAGAACATACTTCCAGGGACTGTTATAATTCTCAGTGTATTTCTTCAGACAAATGATTCGTTGAGCAGAGATCATAGATTCAAGATCCAGCATTTTCAAACCTCCATGCTCTATGTCATTAATTAAGGCTGAACGTTTAATTTTATCTTTGCCCTTCCAAATAAAAGAGTAAAGTTCTTTATTAATTTCTTTAATAAATTCACTTGACAATCGAATTAGACCAGCCTTGGACATAATTTTGGGTATGGCAAATGATTTAACAATTTGAATTCTGCCGATGAGTGTCAGACCTCTCCACTTCCACATGTTTAATACTTTTTTTATTGATTTAAGGGCAGACTCAAAGTTTGATTTATTCCTCGATACGTTATTGTAGTCAAAGTACACACCAAAAATTTTAATTGAAGTTTTGAATTCATTAGGGTACATTTCACGCTCTAATTTCCTCGTGCCTAAACTGAAAAATTCAGTCTTCTCCTCATTAACTCTAAGACCAGAACATTTCGAAAAAGCACTAAGGCAAACTTTTAAGTAATCATAAGAGGACCTGTTTCGGAGAAAGCAAGTCAGGTCATCCGCAAAAAGTGACACTCTAACCTCAAAATTATCAATTTGAATACCTTGAATCTTTTCATTTTGTCGAATACTACATGCAAGAATCTCCAAACCTAATATAAAGAGAAGAGGTGATAACGGGTCTCCCTGCCGCACACCGCGACCAACTATGAAATAATCTGATGTGAAGCCGTTATTGATAATGCAGCTTGATATATTTGAGTAAAAAGTACGGATCCATTGGATAAAGGATGGCCCAAAATTAAATGCGTGCAGAACTTTTAAAAGATAAGTATGATCAAGAGAGTCAAAAGCCTTTTCGAAATCAATAGCAACAAGAATGCCCGACATTTTCTTATATTTAGTGTATTCCAAAATATCATCGATGGTTCTTACCGCGTCAAAAATCGACTTTCCTTTCACGTACGCATTTTGATTGTAATGAATTAACTCAGGTAAAATTGGTTCCAGTCGTTTGGCTAACGTTTTGGAAGCAATTTTAGTGTCAACATTGATAAGTGAAATGGGACGCCTGTTTTTAATCAACCTTTTATCCTTGTCTTTCTTTTCCAACAAAGTAATTACAGCTTGCTTTTGAGAATTAGAAAGCTCGCCATGTTCATGTGCATAATTATAACAATCGATCAGATGTTTGCCCAGAAGCGACCAAAACACTAAATAAAATTCTACCGTGAGACCGTCCTTCCCTGGGGTTTTGTTCTTTTGAAAAGTTTTTAAAGTGTTAAAACATTCCCCTACCGTTAATTTTGCTTCACATCTGTTCCTTTGTTCTACCGTTAATTTGGGGATATGTACTTTACTCAGAAGCGAATCTGTCAAGGCGTTGCTGTTTTCATCGGACTTATTTTGGTAAAGATCAGAATAGAAGGAACGAAGTTCTTTCATAATCACTTGAGGGTCTGAAGTTAAGGAGTCATCATCTTTAAATAATTTCCGAATTGAACTTTTCTTACCTCTGGAATTTTCCAAATTTAAGAAATATTTACTGTTTTTTTTTTTTCACCTTGTTCATACCAGGTGGCACGAGATCGTATTATTGCCCCCTGGGTGATGTAGTCATTTTGTAGCTCATACTCTGTTTTTATGACTTCAAACATGTTCATATTTTCTGATGAGGGATCTTGATCACACATTTTTTGGCACTCGTTAAGTCTTGACTCTAAAGTTGCCAATTTTGGCCTTCGCTCTTTGGCCTTTGTCTTACTATAACAAATACTTTCTTGGCGGATTTTGTACTTCATCAAATCCCAAAAAAGCCTTGGGTCTTTGACTTCTTTAAATTCATCGTTCCATAATGGGTATTTTGTATTAATCAAAGACACATATTCCTTATCATCCAATAAACTAGAATTGAGCTTCCAATGAGAAGGACCACGAGGTCCATTCTCAGTTCCATTCAAAGATAGCACAATTGCGGAATGGTCGGATTTAAGTGATGTAATGATATCAACGTTATCAATATCCTCCTGCATACCACTGCTTACAAGCCAGTAGTCCAACCTCCTCTGAATTACAGGAGTCTTCTGACGCCAAGTAAAACGTTTTTTCTTTGGGTTTCTAATCCTCCATATATCAACTAATTCATTGATAATGCATATGCTTTCTATGTTCTTAACTGATTCTTTTCGTTTTGGAGTTCCGCCATTTCCATCCAAACCGGGGTCGAAAATTGCATTAAAATCCACACCAATGACAATATTACAATCTTCCTCTAAACATAAATTGTCCAGTTCTTCTGTGATTTCTTCAAAAAAGGTTAATTGTTCGTTTGTTTTGTTTGGGGCATACAAGTTGACAAAAACAAAGGGATAATCCTGAACCTTTGCTTCTATAAAGATAAAACGCCCATCTTTGTCAATTTTTGTAGATTTTAGTTCGAACTCAAAGTTATTTTTAATTAAAATGAGGACACCCTTACTATGAACCGTACCATGGGAGAAAAACATTTTCCCTTTCCATTGAGATTTCCAAACGTTTTCCACCTCAGGGGTACTATATGATTCTTGCAAAAAACAAATATCCGCGTTATTTTTCATTAACCACCCAAACAATGCTTTCCGCTTCTCAAAAGACCGAATCCCCCGAGCATTTAAAGACAATAACTTAAAGTTAATATTTTTAGGCGCCATATTTAAAAGACAATTCATTCAAAAACCACCCATTTAAACAAGTATATTCATTAGCTGTATAATTAGCTTTTGGTGGGAAAAATCTTGAATTTGCATTTGACTTCATGTTAAACCGATAATGTTTTATGCAGTTCCCCAAACCTCCACTTATTTTATTCTTGCTACGGCACTGTGAGTGGTGGGTAAATCGTTTTAGTTTCCGAAGATGGCAAACTTATTGGCAGTTAGCAAAGAATGAGCTTCCAAACAATCTTCTGCTAGCACTTGATATCTGTGACGAGAATGCTTCTTCAAACATCCATCGTCTTCTCCTCATCGTATGCACCCTACCAGTCAGTAGTGCGGAAGCTGAGTGGTCTTTTTCGCTCATGAAACTGTCTAAAGAGCGCTTCTCATATCTCGCTGTTATTGCTATGAATTACTCTCAGAGATTCGAGGTAGACGAGATATGCGAGGGCTTTGTACATTGTACGATTAACAAGGCATATTCCGAAGACCCTCCCGCTCTGAGAAGGTCCAAAAAACCCGGTCTGAATAGGGTTAAATTTTCCGTGGTAAAAGTTCTTCCAAGTACAAGAAGTAAAGCACCCAAGCGTGAATGCCAAGTTCGTTCTTCCGTTACCTCACCGCCTCCTTATTATTATAAGTTGCCACGAGATCCTAAACCTCCAGATAAGTTGCTTATTTGAGTGGAATGCATTATTGAACGGCTTTGCGTCTTATGATCAAGAATGTTTCATTCATAAAAACACTGTAAAAAGATCTGTTGGAGGGCAATCAACACCACAACACAATTACAAAACAAAAACAAAAAACAAAAACAAAAACAATGAAATTAAACTTGAAACAATGAAACAATGTTGAACTTTGTACACAAAGAAACCTATTTTCAGCTCTAACTGTACAACTGCTTTTGTTTTAGAAAAACAATGTTTGTAATTTTTATATTGCTCGCGCTGTTTTATTTTGACCAGTTCACGTTCGGTTCGTAAAGAAATTTTAGAAAGAAAAGCGTTTTCGACACCGCAATTTATAGCTCGAAGGTTTACCTTAAGTGCGCAGTCGTACTACAATGAAAACTAACTGTGCAAGTCATTGCGTAAGCTTAGATACATCAAATTTGACGTTTTGACAGAGATTGACAGCTAGAAATCTGGCCACTTTAAAAGAGCGGGAGTTGCTCTAAACATCAGAGAATTGTGAACATCATTGTCAGTAAAGGTTCTACGCCTGAGTGTAGTGTTTATTGAAGAAGTTGGAACAAGACGAAGTTGTCAGTCTTTGCTGTTTAAAAGTGGGAGCTGCTAGCCTGCTAGTCCCCCTAAAACCCGCTTTTAACAGTATGAAGGTGACTGAAGATGAATGAAGGTGTATGAAGGTGACTGCATGAAGATAAATGAAACGATGATGATGTATGAAGATGTATGAAGGTGTATGAAGGTGTATGAAGATGAATGAAGGTGTATGAAGGTGAATGAAAGTATATGAATATGTATGAAGGTGAATGAAGGAGTATGAAGGTGTAGGAAGGTGAATGAAGGTGAATGAAAGTGTATGAGGGTGTATGAAGGTGAATGAAGGTGAATGAAGGAGTATGAAGGTGTATGAAGGTGAATGAAGGTGAATGGAAGTGTATGAAGATGTACGAAGGTGAATGAAGACGTATGAGGGTGTATGAAGGTGTATGAAGGTGAATGAAAGTGTATTCAAGATGTATGGGGTGAATGAAGGCGTATGAGGGTGTATGAGTTGAATGAAGGTGAATTAAGGAGTATGGGGTGTATGAAGGTGTATGAAGGTGAATGAAGGTGTTTGAAGGTGAATGAAAGTGTATGAAGATGTATGAAAGTGAATGAAGGAGTATGAGGGTGTAGGAAGGTGTATGAAGGAGAATGAAGGTGTATGAAGGTGTATGAAGATGTATGAAGGCGAATGAAGGTGTATGAAGATGTATGAAGGTGAATGAAGGTGTGTGAAGATGTATGAAGGTGAATTAAGGAATATGGGGTGTATGAAGGTGAATGAAGGTGTATAAGGGTGAATGAAAGTGTATGAAGATGTATGAATGTGAATGAAGGAGTATGAGGGTGTATGGAGGAGAATGAAGGTGAATGAAAGTGTATGAAGGTGAATGAAGGTGAATGAAGGTGTACGAGGGTGAATGAAGGCGTATGAAGGTGTATGAAGGTGAATGAAGGTGAATGAAAGTGTATGAAGATGTATGAAGGTGAATGAAGGAGTATGAGGGTGAATGAAGGCGTATGAAGGTGAATGAAGGTGTATAAGGATGAATGAAAGTGTATGAAGATGTATGAATGTGAATGAAGGAGTATGAGGGTGTATGAAGGAGAATGAAGGCGTATGAAGGTGTATGAAGGTGAATGAAGGTGAATGAAGGTGTATGAGGGTGAATGAAGGCGTATGAAGGTGTATGAAGGTGAATGAAGGTGAATGAAAGTGTATGAAGATGTATGAAGGTGAATGAAGGAGTATGAGGGTGGATGAAAGTGTATGAAGATGTATGAAAGTGAGTGAAGAAGAATGAGGGTGAATGAAAGTGTATGAAGATGTATGAAGGTGAATGAGGGTGTATGAAGGCGAATGAAGAAGAATGAGGGTGAATGAAGGTGTATGAAGATGTATGAAAGTGAATGAAGAAGAATAAGGGCGAATGAAAGTGTATGAACTGTACTGATGAAGATGTATGAAGGTGAATGAAGGTGAATGAAGGAGTATGAGGGTGTATGAAGGCGAATGAAGATGAATGAAGGAGTATGAGGGTGTATGAAGGTGTATGAAGGTGAATAAAGGAGTATGAGGGTGTATGAAGATGTATGAAGGCGAATGAAGGTGAATGAAGGAGTATGAGGGTGTATGAAGATGAATGAAGGTGAATGAAGATGAATGAAGGAGTATGAAGGTGAATGAAGATGAATGAAGGAGTATGAGGGTGTATGAAGGTGAATGAAGGAGTATGAGGGTGTATGAAGGTGAATGAAGGAGTATGAAGGTGAATGAAGGTGAATGAAGGAGTATGAGGGTGTATGAAGGTGAATGAAGGTGAATGAAGGTGTATGAAGATGTATGAAGGTGAATGAAGAAGAATGAGGGTGTATGAAGGTGTATGAAGATGTATGAAGGTGAATAAAGGAGTGCGAGGGTGTATGAAGGTGAATGAAGGTGTATGAAGATGTATGAAGGTGAATGAAGGTGTATGAAGATGTATGAAGGTGAATGAAGGAGTGCGAGGGTGTATGAAGGTGAATGAAGGTGTATGAAGATGTATGAAGGTGAATGAAGGTGTATGAAGATGTATGAAGGTGAATGAAGGAGTGCGAGGGTGTATGAAGGTGAATGAAGGTGAATGAAGGTGTATGAAGATGTATGAAGGTGAATGAAGGTGAATGAAGGAGTATGAGGGTGTATGAAGATGTATGAAGGTGAATGAAGGTGTATGAAGATGTATGAAGGTGAATGAAGGAGAATGAGGGTGAATGAAAGTGTATGAAGATGTATGAAGGCGAATGAAGGTGTATGAAGATGTATGAAGGTGAATGAAGGTGTATGAAGATGTATGAAGGTGAATGAAGGAGAATGAGGGTGAATGAAAGTGTATGAAGATGTATGAAGGTGAATGAAGGTGTATGAGGGTGTATGAAGGTGAAAGAAGGCCTAGGAGGGTGAATGAACGTGTATGAAGATGTATGAAGGTGAATGAAGGAGTATGAGGGTGAATGAAGGTGAATGAAAGTGTATGAAGATGGATGAAGATGAATGAAAGTGTATGAAAATGTATTAGGGTGAATGAAGGTGGTTGATTAGCGATTGGGTAATAAACGGTGTGGTGAATGGTCAGCGGTTTCTCTCAAAAAGGCTCGGAGCCATTCCTGTAATTAACGCCATGTCAGCTAACTCAAATGGTATGTGGTTTTCGAGAAATTTAAGCATGTTGCGTTGCTTATTTGTTCTTTTTAAATTAATCTTGGACAAGTAGGCTTGAGCCCCTTTCTTTCACCAAAACAAAATGGTCGTTGAAAGGACCACTATCTTCTAATAAACAGGGTACATTGTACATCTACCTCAAGCTAAGATGTTCTGTTTACATTATTATTTTCATTTAGGAGAAGAAAAGATTGCAGGGATTTTTGAACGAGATGCTGAGGGGTGGCTGTTTGAAGGTACATGTAGACACGATGAAAGCCCTTTTTTGTCATTAAGTATCAAACTGATTTTTAATTTTTATTAATTGTCATGTTGTTTTGTTTTCATTCTGATCATTATTTTATACATTTCCCAGGGCTTCAAATATTTTGCTCTCTACTTGCGAGGTCGGGAAGAGTTAATCTGCAGAGTCCTGAATGAGCCTATGGTGAGAAATTTGACACCTTTCTGTTGGCTTTGGGTTCAGCTGGTCAAGCAAAGTGCAAGATCTGAGAAGGACTGAGTTATTATTAAGTTTCACATTTGCTCTCTGACATTATTTTTTTTTTATTTTCAACTCTACCTCCTTCCTTTCTTGCATTTGATTGGCTGGAAGGTCATAAGCCTTCAAAAACTAATAAAAATATTTCAAGTCCACGGCTACAAATTTACTGACAGTACTGTTATTGGCCCTCTCTACGACCATAGTTACGGGAGACACGGTGGCCTAATGGTTAGTGTGCCAGACTCTGAATCGAACTGCCTGGGTTTGATGCCTGGCTGGGGTCACTCTGTTGTACTGTGTTCTTGGGCAAGACACTTTTACTCTTATAGTGCTTCTCTCCAGCCAGGTGTACATGTATAGATGGGTACTGGCGACATAATGCTGGGGGGTACCCTGTGATGGACTGGCATCCCATTCAGGGGGGAGGAGAAATATTCCTAGCTCGGCTTAATGCTATAGAATCTGGGATAAGCTTTGGGCAAGTACCGTATATATGTGGGCTTGAGCCCCCATACCCCCCCCCCCTCCCCCACCACGACCATAGTTGTGTTGTTGAACTTTGCTTTTTAGGATATACAAAAAGTAAATGTTATGGCTTTTCATTTGTTATCATCTTAAAAGTCCCCAGAAATCTGGTCATACTATTCTTCAGCAAACTCTGAAAAGAGAAGAAGAGGAACTTCAAGTTTCAATTTTGACAACGTGACCAGTTTACCAAGAAATGAGTATGTTGTGCATTTTTTTATATTAAATTTATTAAACATAATTTATATGATGTGTTGAAATATCTGACTAATAACAGCTTTGAACTAAACATGTATAGCAAGTAAACGAAAAATACCAAAATTACAGTCAGGAGTTGACATTAATACTCTTTATAAATTCTGACGCTGACTTATTTGAGCGTAAACAACGCTCATAATGTGCTCAAGACGTTTCGACCAAGAATCTTCGGTCTTCTTCGGTTGTTATCATGGCATAAAATGTATAGCAAGTGTTGCCATACAAATGAAGTGTTGAAATGGAGTCCTCTGAGCTGTACAGGTTACTTTAAATTTTTACACATTATTATTTATACCATTAAATCATTAAATGATTCTGGACATGGCATCATATATAGATTGAAAAACCTTGACTCACCCCTACAGTGTAAATACAGGTTTACACACCGAACTCCAGGGCAACATATGCCTGTGTATCCCGGGAGGGGGGGGGGGGAGAATCCTTGGAATTTTTGGTGGGGGTGTGCTGCCCGCATCTTCAAATCCAGACCCAATTTCAGACCAAAAAAGGCCATTTTCCACACCCGTTTTCAGACCTGGCCTCAAAAATCCATACCCGTTTTCAGACCTGACCTTGAAAAGAAAGTCAACGTAACAAAGATGAATAGGTAAAATTTAGCTGGAATGATATATTTTATAGATCTATTTCTCTTTCTCTCTCACCAGTTACTCGCCCCGGTTGCTGGGAAGAAAAATAAGTTTATAAGCTTGAACGTTCCCCCGATAACCATACCCAATTTCAGACCAAAATGTTCAAAATCTATACCCGTTTTCAGACCAAAACAGCTCAAAAACCATACCCTTTGGGGCGGCACATACCTATATACCTGATATAGGGGAGTACCCCCGGGCTGTGTATACAGTCATGATCTCCTATTTCCTTCACACTGGAGATGGCTGCATGCAGGCTAAAAATAATGCAGCTGTGCTTCATTAAATTTGTTTCATTTCATTGACATAAAGTAAAAAAAAAAAGCATTGAATATAAACACCATTGTAACATGTTTAATATAAAATTATTTTAATTTTTTTTTGTTATAGGCAATCCTTAATCATGTCTGCTAACATGCAAAAGAGGTAATTTTATTTATTGTAACACAATTCTATTTTGTTTTCTTCAATTTTAAATCAGACACAGACTACCTTTAAGTTAGCATTGTGAAACCAATTTAAAAATTATTAACTACTGGTACATGTATAAGAAATAATACAAACATGCTGACTGCACCTCAGCTTGGCGTAATATTAATAAATGATAATTTTAACAGTCATACATGTAACTGATGTAAGAGTTTTTATTATGCTGCATGCATGTATGATAATAAATTATCGTGTGATTGTAAATTTTTAATAGTTTTTAATTATTAGTATTAAAAATTGACGAGTTTCTGTTACTTAATAGTAATTTCTATTTTCCTATCAAGCTTACATTAAATTTATACATCTCTGAGATATACAAGTCATGTATAACAGAATAAAAGAACATGTAGTTAACAGTAATCTTTCTCAATTCTGTGACACAGTTTAAGTGGATATGGCTTCATGGACATTGGTCTTCCACCAGCAAGCCCAAGTGACAAAGACATTGATTTAAAGGTGCACTGACTTAACGTACAGTATAATATAAAAGAAGGCAGTATTTTTTCCATTAAATTTTACATGACATGCAGTATAGGCTCAATTTCCAGCAGCTTTTTCGGGAAAAGAAGGTGAGAAATCGAGCCTACATGCAGTATAGTTAATATATAATTGTCCAGTTATATTTTGTTGTTATTACTGATAAAATAAATATAAATAACAAAATATTTTTTGCAGGATGACAAATCTACCTTGTTTCTCATTGCTGCTTATGCTCGCTACAGCTGTCCATATGTTTGGGTAAGAAAATTTTAATTCATTGGACAGACATCTACCTTATTGTTACTTATTTTCGCGGGAACTTAATTTCGCGAAAATGGAATGGGTATATTTCGCGGGGGTTAATTTTGGCGATTTGGCTAAACAATACCTAATTAACATAAAAAATACAATAGAAAAACCTTTGAAATAAATTTTTGCGGGTCTTTAATTTCGTGATTTTTTGAACATCGCGAAATTCGCGAAAATAAAGTCCCGCAAAAATAAGTAACAATAAGGTAGATAAGAATAAATGATTCCTTAGTCATTGTATGACTGCATGTGGCCAAAACTAAAACTATGTCTGGCAAGTCATAACAAATCCAAATAACACAATTTAACAAGGCAATCAGGGAAGCCTCGAGCCATTTAGCCCATACTGCTGGAGCTTATCCCGGTTTCTCCCCAGGGTGGAGCTCCCCCCGGGCTTGCCCAGCGGGAAAATCTACTTGTCCCGGATGACCAGACAACACTTTTTTCAAGCCCTGTCATATATACTATTAATAGTGGACCCTTCCTAACCCATTTAATTTTAATCATTCTAATTGATCTTTGTAATTACCACAGGTGAGATCAAACCATGAGAGACTGGTGGCATTTAGTGGTGACTCTGGCAAAGAGAAACAGAAGGACAGTCCACTGAAACTCAAGTCTACAGCAGAGTGGAAACAGAGAGGTTATTCAATCAATGTTTCATAATACTCAACTTCACCCGTTCAAAAAAAAAAACCCTGAGATGTATTTGGCGATTTTGTAAGAGACTGTTAATACTAACATAACTACAGAACCTCGTCCAAATGCTAACACGCCAGGCACATTTGGGGAATCTTCTTTGGAGTTTTCTGACAGCATTTTGAGCAGTGATTTCAGTATTTCCTCGCAAAGCAGTAGCGAACTTCATCGGAAACAGTAATTTTTGCAGGAAAGACTAGTAGGCTAAAAGTAACTTACTTGTGAAAACGCTGAGCAGCACATTCAAATATATAGAAGTTGTATGCTCCAGGTAATGGGCTCCTGCATTAGAACTTTCTTTGGATTGTATTTTAACAAGCGGGTGTTCAGGTCAATCAAAGATTTGGCCAAAATAGTAGAGTGTCACTCTCTACATTTTCATTAATATTAAATTATATAAATCATAAAGTTTGAATCAGTACTTTAGTTAAGTATTAATTTTTTTGGTCATAAAAAGTCATACAAAAATTGTATTCTTCATTCAGATACCAAACTATGGGATATCATTGCCGAGGTTGTAAAGCTGTGCATGTACCCAGCACCACTCAACCCATTTGCTGTTGATTTCAAGTATTTTGAAGGCCTGCCATTGGTTCAGAGAGTTATCACTACTGGTGCGATGGCTCATTTCTTGCAAAAGGTTGTAGCATCGGGTGATCATGCTTACAATGCTCGAGGTAGGGTATACATTTCTAGCAGTAGAAGTAGCTAGTGCTCAGGGTACTGTACATACAGGAAAATGTTAAATACGGACACTGAATTATTACTTAAAATAACGAGGGGCACAGTGAGCTAACAGTTACTGTTTTGACCATAAAACTGACTATGGTTATTGAGTCACAGACAGGGGCGGATCTAGGATTTTTCTAAGGAGGGGGTGCACCACAGGACTATGGAATGGCGTAACTTTTTTAATTTGCTGAATATCTGTTGTATTAGAAAGCTGCACCCTCCCACTAGATTTCGCTCCTTGTTGGTGACATCAGGGCTCAAAATAATTTTTGGATACTGACCGGTCATGTTGACCGGCCAAATCAATTTTTGCTCGGTCATGTCTCGTTTTTGACCGGTCAAAATATTGAGTATTTACTTTGAAACAATAGCCTATTCTGCTAAAAATTTCGCCTCATAAGTTAAGGCACTCGTTGTTAAAGAGTATAAGGCTTAAGCTTATCCGGGGACACGAGAAATACTCCTAAGTGAATGCTGTTGTCTGAAATGGGGAAACCTTTGCTCTATCTTAAGCCGATGCAAGAGAATTGATGTTTTTATTGCACCGTGGATCGGTCATAAGAAAAAAGTCGTTCCAGACTTCACTCAAACTTTGGAGATTGTTCGCTTGCACTATTTGGATTTGAGTCACTGCAAAGTTACGGACTCATTGTTCATCGAGCTTCCTATAAGATGCCCTCTTTTAAAAGTTCTCTTTCTTTAAGACTGCCAAGAGATTAGCGAGAATGCCTACGTCACTTCGCATTTCAAAAATCATGGATCTCTCCAAGTTTTCAACGTCGCCTACAACAGAGAAGCCCGTTCTATGCGGTGCCTGATTGAGCTGCTGAAATATGTACTTACGGCAAAGTACTTTTAATCATAGATATCCGCGAAAGTAGCCTTACACATTAAGAAGACTTCGATAGAATTGGTGAGAAACACTTGAATGCCATGGCTAGAATAAAAGATATTGAGAATTATCGTTTTAATCTGTAGACACCGGATGCGGAGACCATTTTTTTTTATTTTGTACAGTACAAGCAAACGTTTACCGGAACTCTCTTTGACTGAATTAAGTAGCACCACGTCTGAGGTGGTCAACTTGTCAGCACACATGGGGACACGTTCAGTTGCGAAATAGATGGTGAAAACACGCTACGAACTCGTACTTTCTAAAGGTGCCTATAGTTTTTTAAATCCACTAACGAGTGCTATTTTTTCGGCCCGCCTGACAATTGAAACTGTAATTGCGTATGGGTATTAATAGCAGACGTTGATTGATGCCATGTTCATTGTTGTCTGTTTAGCGTATTTACAGACGTGGATGTTTCCTGTTTTATTTAAGCAAACCGCTAACAAATCCGCAGAGCGTGACCATCTCATCTGTATTCTACAAATTTGTGACTGCAAGCTGCTATGATATTTTGCTATGAAATTTCAAGAAATACTGCAAATAATTTTTTTTGTGTGTGTTATTTATTTGAAAGCCGTGTACGTGACCGGTCAAAGTGACCGCCGAACCAAAATTTTGTCTGGACAAACCGTCATTTTGGCCGGACATTGTCCCTTGACCGGCCGTTATTTTGAGCCCTGAAGAATTATCAAAGGTAGATGTCAGTACTTTTTTGTATGTCACAAAAAAGTACTGACATCTACCTTTGATAATTCTTACATGAACCTTTCAAATATAGCAGACACAGCTTAAAAGTATTTGAGCAGAAGGGTGGCCAATAGGCAGTGTTTGAGTCACAGACTTACCAAATAATATTATTTTGTTTTAATTTATGTTTTGTAAAACTTAGTCAAGTGTCACTTGGGTCTTTGTTCCTTGCCCAACTTTATTTAGAGGTTCTGCACTTGTGTCAAGGCTAATCGAGTCTCTGTACAATGTAGTTACTGAATCTTAATCTAGCATCCTTTGAAGACTAACTACAGTGTACATGTATATAGTTAGCTAAGTTGAGGGAAGTCAGTACTACAGTATCAGTATGTACAGCTGTAGTATCTTGGCACTTTCTTCAGTGGTGTTGCAGATAGTGCGATCACCAAATGACGTTTACAAAACAAAGAATTCAAAAGACAATAAACCACAACTCAATTATTATAGCTAACCAACAGTAGTTTCTGTAACACCAGTAAAGGAACTGACTGTTCAACCCATTTGATTCATTTTCTCCCTATTGTAGTCTTTGATGATTTAGGAGAGATAACAAGACGACACTTTAAGGACTTGCAGACACTTGTTCGCCAGAGAAGATCACAAGAGATTGAGCAAGCGTCGGCACAGTATCCAACCCAGTATGGTGCACAACAACCAGTAAATCAATACAATGCACAGCAGCCAAGACAGCAAACAAACTATTACCAGACAGGTCCAGTGCAACAACCACCCTCCTCTGCCTACCCTGGACAGTACCAACCTGGAAGGATGTACTAGATACTAATAGGCTTGTTCTATTATAAATTTAAATAATGAAATGTTAGTAGTAGTTAGCGATGAAGTAATCTGAAGAAAAGGTCCAGCAAATCAAATGATTTAACTTAATTTGTGGAACTGATTCTAGACTACACAATCATGCTCTCTTAGTATTTTGTTTTCTTTTGTTTGTGTGGAAGGACTAGAATTGAATAAAACTGGAGATTTTTTGATTTTTGATAAAACTAGTTAACAAACATGATAGATCGTCAATAAAAAATGATTTACTGGTACATGTAGCTGTGTCACATAAAGGTGTGAAATTTGTTAATTTGCAAACTATAGTGTAATTTTATCTTGCCGGTAATTAGATGTTTTACTGACACTTGTGTCAGTAAAACAAATATTTCAAATATTTCTTACACTTGTGTGTCTGGTACAGTAGTAGGCATATGTCCTGTACATACACGTATGTGTAGAACAGACTTGTAAAAGCTTTAGGGCTTGAGACTAACTTTTTAACTCACTGGTTTATTGGCTAGTGACATGTCAGATTTTACTAGCCAAAAGTAATTTTTCACTAGTCAGATATATTGATTTCTATTAAGAACTGTTGACTTTTCCGAGTTTTTAACTAGCCAAATGGCTAGTAGGAATGCTAAACCTGGTAGCCAAAACCTAAATTTTAGTAGTCTTTGGCTAGTTGGCTACTGTTAGTCTCGAACCCTGAAGCTTGTTGAGATAAAATAATCAAAATAATTTGACCACCAGTAGATAGGTTCTCGCTAAAATAATTCAAAAAATAATCAAAATAGATAAACTATGAGAACTGAATGAAGTAAATATTTCTTACATTTGACCTACACTGTAAAAAGGGAAATAAAAGTCATAACATGACTTTAATTAAGATGTATATTTCTTCTGTGTATGCAGCATTTGCTATGAATGTAATGCTGTTATTTACATGTATATTTAATAACTGTGGCTGAAGATGAACTGTAGATTGTATGTGTTAGTATGAGAAGCAGTTTATAAAAGTGTAAAACAACCAAATAAAAGTATGGATTGAACAAAATATGTGGATTAAAATTGTTTAATTACAATAATAAATGGTACATGTAATCCAACTGAGTGGGATCTCATTAAGTTTGTTTTCATACATTAACAGTGATTAGCGAAATCAAACAACCACAGTGCACAAGTGACAGTGAGAGTCTGATTTGTTTAGCATAAGTATGATTACACTAAGACAGAATTGAATGACAGAATGTCCTGTTGATACATTTTGTGGGGAGAAGAAAAATAAATGTCAAGGTGGATAATAAGAGGACAACATACCAGGGACAGCAGAGCAATTTTCTAATTTGGGGGCTGACTAGTGACTTGAAGTGAGGGAGGGGCTTATACGAGGCTCTCTTTCTTTTAGGAAGTCTATTTTTTCATAAAATATTGGGGTGGGGGAGAAGGAAAGCTCCCCCCCCCCTGATTCTGCCATCTCTACAAACAGTTGAGTTTGTTTTTGAAAACCATAAAGAAGGGAACCAATAGCCTGCGAATGGGCACATAAGAGATTGAATCATAGTGGAATGAGCCAGTGAGAACTCCCACTCCAGTTTTTCTCATCAGCGCACATTATCAGCTTTAATCTGCTGACTTGTTTTCACTGCTCTGCCACTTCTTAAACATAGGTTTCCAATCCAGAGCATAAGGAAATCAGTTCCAGTGTAATTTTCCAGTTTGCAGTAATTAAGTGTAATATTTTTTTGGTACTGTCCAATACAACCAAGCAAGACATGTAAAACTGATGATTAATACACTTTCTAGCATTATGTGTAGACTGGTCGCAAATGCCCAAAATCAACAGTGCCTGCTGATAAGTAATGACTGAATCATGTTTAATGTCAAAAATATGGGTCAATGAGAATTCTTCGAATTGCTGCCAATAAAGTAATGAAATTATGCGCCAAAATGTAAGTCTGTTTTAATATGCCAGTTTTGGATATTAGAAGTAACCACAAAGTTCTCGAATCAAAGCTTGAATGTTGGCTGGACTATTGTCTAACTCAAAATGTCCAGCAGTAAATGAATGTTTCTTTCTCCAAGGGATCAATATTTTATTTATCGTTCAAGTGCGTGCATGAATATTTATTAATAATAACAATATTGTTAGGAGTTCTAGTGTGTCACGCACATGTACATTAACTTTTGCTAACTTCCTTCTTCGGTCTTTTTCTTTTACGTTTAGGTTTCACTTCTTCTTCTTCTTCCTCATTCGGTGGATCCGGTGGAACAAGGCCCTGAAAAAAGTCGTAATACGCAACAGTAGAATCCGCCTCGCAAAAAGCCACTGTCACACGTACCCTCGGACAAGCGTGGCTTCCACCTTCAATTTCTGTGTCTTCTATAACTTCTTCTTCACACTGATTACCGCTAACTTTCTGAATAATGTTCTGAATTTCCTCCGTTGTTAAAGCTGTGTCTATTGTAAGTGGAACTACAATATCATACGTGGACTTTTTGTCCGCTTTCCTGTTATATACACCAGCTTCACGGATTCGCATGGATGAATTGTAACGCTAAACCAATGTTTGCTTTCACACAAGTCCAAGTAAACCGTCATGACTGCTCTTGCCAATGAAGGTTTTCCACTGTAGTATCCATATGACTGTATCTCCTTGAATTTCGGGTGATTTTCCAGCCAGTTTTCTCGTGTAACTTTCAACTGAGCTTCGCCTTTCGAAGCCATGATGGCAGTCTTTGCCAGGCGTTCCACGCAAAACCGCGGAGAGGCTGGCACGAGTAGCCATATTTTCAAGATGGCGAACCGTCGCGAGTCAGGTAAAAACTTCTTTTCTGTATTTTTCATTCTTTTAAAACATTCAAATCGAATAGTATTGCAGGGTTTAGGTTTAAAAGTAATCTTGATTGAAGTGACAAACAGGGTAGCATGAAATGCTCACAACAAACGTAGCTAATTTAATGTTGCGATCCATGAAATGGCGCCAAAACACACATGCTTGAAATTAAAAGTTGTGTGATCGACAACAAGAACAAGTTGTGGTCGATTTACAATTTGTCGATCAATCATTCAATCGATCAACCTTGCTTTTCTCCAACTTATAAACAAGGGGTCATCGACTGGACCTCAGTAGTCACAAATCATGATTATGGGCAATACAATCAAACCATCGCAATTTTCAAATGCAAAAAATAATACGTACAAGCTTTACATTAGGGCTTGATTACATGAGCCGGGCTGGCCTGGTTAGCCTAGCCTGCGAGAGCAGACGCATTTCCGGCCGTCGCTTCTCTCCGCCGAAACAGAAATCGTTTCCTGGCTCGGTTTCGCAGACGCTATTTTTCGGCGGAGAGAAGCGACGGCCGGAAATGCGTCTGCTCTCGCAGGCTATGGTTAGCCGGGCTGGCTCAGTTTGCCGAAATGACTTCCAGCCCGGTATTACATGAACCGAGCCAGCCCGGGGTGGACTAGATTTGGCACGAACGACGGTTTAAATATGCACGAATGATTTTGGCGGGAAGATTGAGTCGGATGCAATTTGCTGTTTTATTTTCTACACTTATAAAGCTACATGAGTTGTTCTGCCTCACATCCCATTTATGCACCTATCAATGGTTTGCCCCAGGATGGGGGCAGGGGGCAACCACGGGAATTTGACATCGTAAGTTCTCCCAGGGTAGGGATTTTGACATCTAAAATGGTCTGCTTGGAAGAAAAATTTAATGCTGGCCCGGCAAGCCGGGCTGGCCCAGTGAAGGCGATAACATGGGAAATTTTCATCCTGGCTAGCCGGGGTCCTGGCATCGTGATACCGGGATCTTGGCTAACCGGGCTGGCCCAGTTGTCATGTATACGCAAAATTGATTTTTGTTGTGTTTAACAGCCTGTGCTGAGATCTCGGCAAACAGAGCCAGCCCGGCTAACCAGGCCAGCCCGGCTCATGTAATCAGGCCCTTAGGGTATACAGTTTGTACACTCATAGAAATTGAAGATATTCTCTCAAGGCTTAACCTAAATATTAGCTCATGGGTTTTTATTTTAAGGGTATGGGCTTATTCAGTTTCGTCAAGGTTTGGAGCAGGATTTTGAAAATATATCGGATTGTAGATTAGCCAGTTATAAGCCCCCTGTGCTGGATGACAGTACAGAAGTGAACAGGGCTAAATGTTGCTTAATTATGACTTCTTAACTTAAAAACATATTTCGATCAACACTGCCCCCCTTCCCCCCCCCCCCCTTTCGGATAGAAGGGCCTTCCATTTATAGGCCCACCCTTAACCTTGTATGGAGTGGTATAAGCCCAGGGCTTATAATTAGAATTTTACGATATGCTATTGCTGCTAGTCTCTTAACGCAAGTGCATGCAAGTTTCCAACTTGCATTCATTTGTGTCTCTGTTTGGCCAGGACTTGTGTGCACTTGCATTGACTTGCGTTCACTTTCAATTGGTCAATATCAAATTTGCACACAAGTTTTTCACTGTTTGGCCACCTAACACAAGTCAACGCAAGTCTTGTGTGAGTCCGTTTGGCCAGTCAACACAAGTCTGCACACAAGTTCAGCTTGTGACTACTTGCGTCCACTTGTGTTACTGTTTGGACAGGGCTTTTGAGTTTATTTTGTGGTACGCCTTAGGGTTAGGGTTAAAGGGAGTGAGAAGAGTGAGTGAAGTATGGTCAAGTATATCTCATTGATATTCTAGGGAGGATTAGGGACATCTCAAGTAGGAAAATTCTTGATAGTGCAACACGGAGAAGACGTCAGAAAAGACAACTTGAGGCTTTGGAAAAGGACAACTTTCAAGATGATCCTCATTCTCACCTGACAGTAGTCCCTGCCAAAATGAAGGTTCCAGCATTTAACGACACCATGGAAGGTATTTACCACGAGAATATGGAGCATTTTTTGTGGCAGCCAAATTGTTATTGTGTAGTTCAAGAAAATGTCTTTTCATACCCCAATGGCAGGTCATGTGGGGGTCTCAAAAGTCAAAAGTTAAAAAAAGTGTTAACTAAAGCTGAAGTAGAAATCCTGGAGGAAGGGGGGTGGGGGTGTAGAGGTTCAAAGCAAAAAAAAATCTTGTCAGGGGAAGGGTGTGGATATTTTCTGTAGCACCTCCCCTAACAATAGACATTTTTTGCATCAGGCAAGTAATCAGTAATTTTTTTAAAAAAGTTAGAAATGGCATTGTTTGAAACACCAATATGGCCACTTAAATCACATATAAAAATATTCTATAACACATATGAAATATAGAATATTTCATACCATGCCTTATATTAATAGTTTTAGTTCGTGCGCAAGCCCAAATTGAAGAACCTTAGTGAGCGATACACCTCTAGGTCAAATAAACATACCAAAATTTTTCCCATAACACATCTATCATTGTTTTATCATTTGTGAATTTGTGATACTTCAAATCAAGATTATTTTACTGATCAGGGTTTGTAACCCTTATGTAATCCAATATAACTGGCTGGCTTAAAGTAGAACTGTTCATTCTGCATTTGTAACATGTTTGGTACCACATTTGACATGTCATGTTTTATCTTGTAGACAAGAGAAGGAAAAGGAAATCCAAAACAGGGGAGCTGTTTAAACAGGTCTGCACAAAATGCATTTTAATAGATTAAGTACAGTGAGATAGAGTCATTCCCAGTTTAGTAAATGAAATAATACTGCAGTGTATAATAGTATAGCTTGTGCACTTTATCATAATCACCACCAATTGTTCAAATTATATTACCAGTACTTGTACCCTACACTTGCTAGTCAAATCATTTATATCGTTCTCTGACCATAGGATGCTATTTAAATAAAAGGACTAACTTTTACAAGTCATGTAGCTCATGACATTGAATGAATGGCCTTATGTGTGCCAGTAATTTTTCACTAATTAATACTGACTTGCTGCCACGTCTGATCACCAAGTTCTTCATACAATGCATATGGTTTGTGAAAGACTTCTTGTCAGGGTTGGTTCACGATTGTACAGCCACTAGCTATGCATTCGTTACAACTACTATTTGGTATAACATAAAGATACATCAAACGACCAGTTGTATTTCCCTTTGAGAATTTTCAGTAACCATTAATATTGTTAGTCTCTAGAACCACCCCAAAAAAGATTCCTTCAATCAGTGTTCAATAATAGAGCAATAAAAATTCTTTGCACGAACAAAATTTAAATTTTTGTTTTGTCTTTCATTAGAGATTTAGAAGAACTTTTGCCATGTTGCTGGAAGAGGCAGTAAGTGTATTCTAAATAATTAAATAATAACATTGTAACCTAGTATGATAATTAAAGGTCTGAAATGCATACAAAGGGGTGCGGCCACATTACATGACTTAGATGTTAGTTAATTGAGACTGTTTGCTCACTGTTCAAGCCAAGTGGCCCATCAGGCTGGAGCTATAGTTATCCTGGTTTCAGTAGCACAAAGCAACTAGGGGTATTTCTACTCTCCCCTGTATGGGATGCTAGTCCTTCGCAGGGTTACCCCAGCATTACATGTAAATTCGCTGGTACCCATTTATACACCTGGGTTGAGGGAGGCACTGTGAGAGTAAAGTTGTACAAGAACACAACACAATGACCCTGGCTAGAGCCTGAACCCAGACCGCCTAATCCAGAGTCCACTGCCCTAACCATTAGGCCACTGCACCTCCCAACAAGGTCTAAAGTAATTATTTAATGTTTCTTGTTTGTCTTGTACAAGAAATAATTTTATTTATGTTTTAATTTGGCCAAATATGAATGAGAAGGTCTTCTATAAAATTCCAAATTTGCTCTGAATATGATAACATGGGCACAGCCAACCAATACTGCATGTAAAGTTTCAGGTTTCTTGTCAACTTACAGCACCTTCTAGATGTAATATAAATTGTTTGTTCGTTTATGTTATTCAGCAACAGGAAGCAGAAGCAGGCGAGCCTTCATACAACTCAGCCAATGTTCCCCCATCAAAGTTTCCAGAAAGGCACTTCTGTTCCGTCTGTGGATATCCTTTTATTATTCTTTCTCACTTATTTTAAGTTAACTTCCAATCATTTGCCACTTGCACATTCACTAGTATTTGGGTGTCCATGCAATGTTTCTTCAAGCATTAATGCCTGGCTAAATGAAGTTGCAAGTAGAAAAAAACATGAAACATTGGCTGGTTTCCTTCATCAGTCCTCTAGTGCTTCTATAAGCCATTAATTCAGTTTTGATTAGATGTGACTACCCTAAGTTCTGTTAAGCCCCCTTCTCTAGTATGCCCCCTCCTGAAGTTTATTTTTAATACCCCTCCCCCTTTCTCTAATAAGCCTTCCCCTCACATTGATGGTAGATTATATTTTATGAAAAATAAAACAAGATAACTTCATGCTTTAAAGTAATTCATCGCCACATTTACTTTTTTTGTTACTGTGAAAATGTTACTAAACAACACTGAAACAGTAAAAAGTTCACTTAATTTCTTTTAAATGTACCCTAACTGACATATGGTTTGAACCCAACCCAGAGCTTTTACAGTAGGAGTTGAGATAAAGATCATCCAAACGGCTCAGAGTTGGCCATTACAGTTTTTCATTGGATAACAGACACAAACTCTTGTATTTAATACGATCTGACTACCACTGCTAGAAATGGTTACATTTCTTTGTTTGTTTGTTTCCGGGGGGGGGGGGGCACTCAAAAAAGTTTTATACGGGGAGGCGCCGCCCCGAGGTCCAACTCCTTACCCTTTTATATACCATTTTGACAGAAAAGCACCTCTTTCGCATACCTTTTATAGAAAAAAGATACCCCTTTCATGTACCTACACGACACAACATATACTTAAAACAGGACATTTTCCTGGCATTTTTATGTTGCGTCTGTTCTTAAAGGCCTTTTTAATATCTTAATGATAGAATTTCCTACCCTTTCATATACCTAAACTTATGAAATCCCTACCCTTTTATATACCTGGAGCCTGAAAAAGCTACCCCTTTCAGGCGGAACCTCCCCGTATAGGCTATTATAGGGAGTACCCCCCCCCCCCGGGGGGGGTTGTTTGTCTGTTTTATCAATGTAGTAATAAGTGATTGCGCTTCCTTGACTGCTCTGTACATTTCCTTCAAACTACACGTGTGTATCTTGTGGAACAAGATATTGCTGTGTGAAGTGTTTGTCGACACACCAAGACACAAGATGCCTCAAGTGGACAGTGTGAGCCGCTGTTACCACCACTTCATTCTGATGTATTTCACAAAGCTACAAGCGTCCGTAGAAAACAGTAACAGTGACTCGGACCCTTCAGCAATGAACGCCCTGCTCCGCATTTCTATGGCGGCAAGGAATACAGTGAAATTCAGATTGGTCTGACTAAGCCTGCGGTTTTGGTCGAAGCAGTTGCTAAGCAACACGAGTAGTGACGACATGTATCGTTATGTTACGTTGACGTGAGATCTGTCGCTGAACTCTTAGCGTTTTTTCTGGTTTAAAATCCCTCAGTTCCGTTTTACAATTTTCTCAAAACGACTTTGACATTTCAAAGAATAGTATTAACGTTGCGCCAGCTTGCAGCATCACTCTTACTCTTTTTTCATAGGGATCGATGCAAAGCCATCCCTACTGAACAGGAAAATGGTCCATCTGTAATTAAGTTATAAAAATTAATAAAATGAATAGAAAGACAATGACAACTTTATTGTACTAACGCTTAACAACTTGTTACACTTGTTTACTGTGCCATTCAGTAGAATACAAACTCTGAAGTTTGGAACTCAACCAACGGCTGTGCTTTACGCTGCCTTGATTTACCTAAGAAAACGTCTCGGAAAAGAAAGAACAGGGTTTGTACGGGTTCTGGAAAGTCCTGGAATTTTATTGTGGCACCTTCCAGAACTGGAAAGTCCTGGGAGAAGACTACCGGTCCTGGAAAGTTCGGGAAATCTGTTAAACTCAAGTAGCAACTGAATTCTCAGAACTTACATTATAAGAAATGCACAGACAGTAAGGAGAAATAATATTGAGACTAATGTGAATTTTGGAGTCCTGGAAAAATCAATCTGAGTTTTGGAAAAGTACTGGAAAATTGTTTGTGAAAAAGGTACGAACCCTGAAGAAGTCTACTTTAGTGGGTTCAAGGTCAGGTCCGTGTGTTGTGATTGGTCAACATCCTTCCCAAGGATTCTCTCTTTCCGCCTCCCAGAGGCGGGGAGGAGAGGCCCTGGGAACCTGATTGGTGGGTTTCGATCCATTTTGTTTGTTTCTTTTTCCTATTGTCCGTTCAGGTGGTTTGTCGTCGTCATTATGACTTAGGGCAGCGTAGAACGCAGTCTTTAGTAAGGTACGGTAAATTATTTAGGGGGGATGGTGTGGGGGAATTTTACGCGATTAGTGCGCGCACCTTTTAAGGTCGGGGACACACTAGGCGACAAGTCGCTGCAACACGCGGCGCGGCGACAATAAGCTGAAGTGCACGCCTAATAAAGATAGTTCAAATGGTTGTTATTGCTTTCTGGTACAGTTTGGTCAACTCTTTGTGACACATTGCAGCAGTTGGTCGTTCGTCTGCCTCTCCATCCCAGCACCATTGCATGAGATGCTGCCAGCCATCTAGAGGCTTCCTCCTGCCCTCAACATGGGACGGTCTGACACCTTCGACCACTTTGCCAAAAAACGTATTCAAATCTCCTCCAACATCAAGAAAGGCCCTCTTACCATACCACATCTCCCACATTATGATACCAAAGCTGTATATATCCGCCTTGCTATCGTACACATTGGATCTGATCACTTCCGGTGCGACGTAGGCAGGTGTTCCGGCCATAGTACCGGTGATCATGTTTGCTTGTTTTGAGACACCAACATCAGCGATCTTGACAACATCTTCGTAGGTTATCTGTTAACGAATACAAAGATTAACAGAACAAACTATTATTCTTGTGTTATTTAATTACAAGAAAATAAAAGATCACCGATTAGGATTCGATTTGAGCGATCGAATAGGAGGTGTGGTACCGAGATTAACGGAGTTTCACGTGAAACGTTTCTGTTTCAGCAAGGAAAGCACTTACATATAATCGTCCGTTAGACCTTTTGAACGGCCACTTTAAAGTATGTCTTTTGACTAGCGTACGAAATGTGAAGTTCAGGTTTTTTCACATCATGCGTTTTATTATTATGTCAATTACTGCTGTTTGTATGTTTCTATGAATGTTCCTGCTCATACCCGAACAGTTTCCTTCACGAACAACAGTTGACTATACCATGACAAGTTACCAGCTGACCAATGTAACAAAACAAAGCGCAGAGCCTTAATTTAGCTTTATGTTGATCTTTGGACGGTCTGAAGTAGGCTAGCTCGCAGTCACTCTCCACGAACTCAGACCGTCTAAAAATCAGGTCAAAATTAACCAAGCGCACCAAAAGGGAACATCTTAATAAATATGAAATGTTCAATACGTCACGAGCATGGGACAAAGAAAATCTGAGTCCCCTATGAACTTAGTAAATGGCCCAGCTCACCACGAGTCTCTCGTACCTTAGTTGGTTAGAGCGCTCAACCGGTATCTGGGAGGCCATGGGTTCGATTCCCGTCGGGGACTTAGATTTTCTTTGTCCCATGCTCGTGACATATTAAACGTTTTATCTTTATCATTTATCACCGAGTTTAAAATTCACCATCTTTATTATCTATCACACACTTGGCGCTTTCAACATTGCTGATCCTAGCAGTATGCAGGACGCGTGTCACATATGAACCTAGTAAATGGCCCAGCTCACAACGAGTCTCTCGTAGCTCAATTGATTAGAGCACCCAACCGGTATCTGGGAGGCCATGGGTTCGATTCTCGTTGGGAGCTCATTTATCACCGAATTTAAAATTCACAATCTTTATTATTGTACGACATATCCTATATGATTCATCTTACCAATACGTTTTCCAACTTGAAGTCCCGGTGAACGATTCCCTGTTCGTGAATAAATTCCAGCGCAACAGTGATTTCTTTTGCCCATCGGATTGTATTCCTATCGGTTGGTGGTGTTGAGGACGGCAATCCAGGTATGTTCTTAGGATTCAGGAAAATGTGTCTCATCAGGTTTCCTTTGCATAGCTCCATTACTAGGATGGCCCTCACCCGATCCCCTTCATTTAGCAGTGCTGCTCCAAAGAACTTAACAATGAAGGGACAATTCAACTTCCTGTAAAAAGAAACGGTAATATTTAACAATTAGACGGCAAGCTCAAGGTTTCTACTTAACAATTAGACGGCAAGCTCGAGGTTTCTATCGGCTGATAGTTGGCGAGGGGCGAAGCCCCGAGCCAACTATCAAAAGCCGGTAGAAACCGAGAGCGAGCCGTCTAATTGTGTTAGCATAACCCAGCCGCCGATCTATTAAACAAAAAATAGAGCTAGAGTTGATTTTTTGAATGTTTTGTTGATAAAATTCCGCAAAAAACTGAGCGCGCGCACCAAGAGCCGTCTAACGATCGTTAGCATAACCACACTGACCTACTATTGGTAATCGCGCAATCTGATTGGCTACACAGGTGCCTACTATCGATCCGTAGAAGGCTCTCGGAGCGCGCGCGTTGTCTTCGCTAAATTTTATCAATCAAAACCTTCAATAAATCTATTCTAGCGATATTCTGAGTTTAATAGATCGGTCAGTGGGTTATGCTAACACAATTAGACGGCTCGCTCTCGGTTTCTACCGGCTTTTGATAGTTGGCTCGGGGTTTCGCCCCTCGCCAACTATCAGCCGGTAGAAACCTCGAGCTTGCCGTCTAATTGTTAAATAGAAGGCACCTGTGTAGCCAATCAGATTGCGCGATTTGCAATAGACGGCAGCTGGGGTTATGCTAATGAGGAATAGATTGAAACGTTAAGTGATTAGTCACTGAAATAATACTTCATCACTTGAAGAAGTGACTGCATGAATTAGACTACCAAGTGACCGTTTTCGTTTTTATCGTTTTGTAAAGATTTTTATGGAAGAACGTGTTTTTAACTACTTGCTTTCAGTACAACCTTTTTAAACGTAACTTCTACAGCATTTTTTGTTGCTACTGGCTGTAAGCGAGCAGATTTTCTCTTGTATGTATTTGCAAAGGAAAAACTTGTTCATCGTGACAAAAATTTACCTCAACATTTCTTTTTCAGCAAGGAAGGCACTTGCGTTAGAGTGGTTTAGCTCCTCTTTCCAAACTTTCAAAGCCACGGGTTGATTTCTTTCTGGCTGCTTTAACGTCCCTCGAAAGACGAAAGCAAACGTACCTGTTCCAAGATGTGAGTTTTGATCGTCGTTCCATTCCAAATCGCTGCAACTGATGTCCATGGGGCACACATCTTTGATGCCGAACAGGGCTATACGTTCCCTCAGCTTCAAACTCTTCTGGTACAAAGGTTTGTAGAAATCTATTTCTTTTCGTGATCGGTGTTCATCTTTAAGCTGTTGACATAGCATTTTGGCAGCATCAATGAGCTCAGAGATAAGAGCTAAAACTTTCTTTAGACAATCTCGAGACTCCTTCAGTTGCTCCACCACGTACGACCGCAGATTTTGTTCTTCAGCCGCTTCAGTTAGATATTCCTTGGAAGCTCTCGCCATGAATGCACACTTATCTTTTTCGTACTTTTCAAGTTGCTTGAGACAATCTTGAGAGTCGTTCAGATGCTCCACCACGGACGACCGTAGATTCTGTTCAATGGCTACCTCAGTCATGTCAGAGTTTTTGGAAGCTTCTGCCATTAATCCGTACTTATGTTTTTCGTTCTTTCTTGTTTTGCTCCAATCTTCGAACTTCTCTTTGACGGCCATAGCACCAACGACAGGAGCACTGACTATCAAAGCAACCAGGCCGACTGGAACCCAAATGGGGCTTGTGACGCCAATGATAACCCTTTCAGCCACCGTAAAGCTCTCTGTATCCACGGGACTGCTTGCAGGACTGGTTGCATCTTCTGCTAAAATGGAGGTCTCCAGATTTCGAAGTTGTTCCTCAACAAAGTTAAATCGTTGTTTGAAGTACTGAATTAGAGAAGTGCGAGCATCGGCAAAGACGTGGTGCTCTTCTTCCCACGCGGCGATCACGTCCTGAAGTCGCTTCATCAGTGCTTTCTGGATGTAATGTTTGGTCACCTGCCAGCTATCCTCCATGTTTGGAACATCATCTAACGTCCACGATGTAAATTGTCCAACAACGCCAGAAGACTTGAGGTACTTGGACAGTTTGCTAACAGCGTTGTCTGTTTTGTTCTCCAGATACTTTTGCAGCTCCTTGTTAACTGAACTCTGCTGTTTTTCGATCATCACCAGGCGGTCAGTGATGAGCACCATTCTCTCATTAACTTTTGAACGATCTTTGTGAGAATTAAGAATTAAGGCTTTGGTTTGGTAAACCATGCGAGAAAGGAGATACTCAAGCCACCTGAAAAAAAAAGCACTATTGTGTTAGATAGTCCAACAGTCTTCAAAATGCTTTCAGTTGCTACCCTAATTTAAAGGGTTTTTGCTGCACGATACTTATTTACTTGTACTATGAAGATTCAAGAGCGAACAATACTGTTTTCCAAAGGAATCGGAGCCGGCTGAAATAATGGTGAAGCCACGATTTTGTATGATAGCAGTAACCTGTATTTACGATTCCAAAATATACATTTGCTAGTTGCAGATTTTAACGGCAATCCTGGCCAACAATTACCTCCATTGTGCCTGTAGCCTTGCTTCGATGCTTTTCAAAACCATGGACCTGATACCATTCATTAGGCCCGCAAATTCGTCGGTGATTATTCCAAACACTTGTGCCCTGAGAGCATTGGTAGATGACATGTAAATGATCTGGGACTCTGGGTCCAGACTGGGCCAGCACTGTTTGAGTTCTTTAATGATGTATTTCCTAACCTCATCAGCTTCGTCTGGTGGCACTTGGTCCCACTTGTTACACACGAACAGAGCTTGGGTTGCTGATGATTCACTCTGCTGGTCAAGAGATACCTTTCTGGCGTGTTCAATGAGTTTTCGTACCTAAAGACAAACCGAAGAACGGTGGATGTTTGTTTGCAAATAACATTTTAACTCTACCCTCTTATACTGTTATTAGACTTTTTTCAATTAAGGGGGTAATGGGTGCTGGTACAGGAAAGGACGTCATTGGATTTATGGGAACCATCACCATTTGGCAGTTGATTATGTGCTTAATGTGGGTTTGTGTGGTTTCCTTTTACCTCAAGCTCCGCAGCCAGCAATCCTTTCTATTCCAGCAGTTCCAGCCTACTTTTCTACGCGCTTTTGGACTAATATCCCAATAGAGAACGAAAGGAGGTAAAAGATAATGGAAATTCTAGCCTGATATAATTTATATGAAACCCCTAATAAAAAAAATGACGATAGCGAGTACAAAATCACAATTAGCTTTCTTGTTAAGTATTTCAGCAGTATTTCAGTAAACCTACCATGCCTTTCTGTATGCCAGCGATGTTCCCACTGTTGATTACGTAGATGAAAGCAAACGCCTCTGGAAGATATTCTTTAACCATGTCGTCCACTATGATGGATTCGCCAACACTAGGACAGTCCACTATAACGATTCCTTGCTGAAGAGAAAATGTTAGTTACATGAGAATGATATAATATAAAAAGTCACGTTTTGGTTTGGGTTAGACTGCGAGCAGGCTCCCCCTTCTTTTTCTTTCCGCTTTCTTTTCGCCCCCTCGACCAGAGAGCCTGTTCACAGACTAGGTTTGGGTTTACATCCCTGGTATAGCATAAAGGCAATTTTTATTTCGCCCACTGCTCTAAGCTTACGTTATGGGATAGTCTCCATTTTTGCCATTTCAAAGCCTTGATGAAACTCAATGACTTTCCAATGAAACCAAGCAGTTAGCAGTTGGCTTAACAACTAGTTCTCTGGTATACTTTTTGCATGTTAAAAGAATATGATTGTATACTGCATTTTTTACTTCTCTTAGAAGACAGTGCCCCTTATAAGTTACACCAAAACAAACAAAAATTGCCTATCGAAGATACTTTAGATCAAGTCTTTACTCATTACTAACCTTCAGAAGCCTGTGTGGCCAAAACAGTTCAATCTTCTTAAAATACGAACCCTTCTCTCGATTTGTCTTTACGTGGACAAAAGAAGAAATCACATCAAGGTAGCTTTGTTGAGAGGTTTCCATTGACTGGCCAAGCCAGACAGTCTTCTCGGTGAGTCCTGTTTCGGGATCCTTGTCTTTAAAGTGCGCCACTAATTTCGGCGTTGTTCCGTATTTTAACTCACAGAGAGTGGGGACGTTGTGCTGAGATGAGAAAAAGGGAGAAGTTTCTCTCCAAGAATCAGATTCAGCAAGGTACTCTTTCCAGAACTTGTCTCACCTGGTAAGACAATCGTATTTAGTAGGCCATTTCAATCAAATCTTTAAAACTATTTTTAAAGTGACATTGCAACACTCTGGCACTTAAAACCGTATGGCAGTCTTAAGTGGAATCCCTCCAAGGGAACACAATTTGCTTGAGGGAAATCACGAAATTGGGGGGAAAAATGCAATTATCGACTTTATTAATGAAGCAAATTGAAGGTAAACCATTTTTGGTTCGAGTTATGTTAGAAAGCCGAGGGCTCGAAGAATAGAGACTTCGCCTTAATTTTTAAAAATGTTAGGGAGTGGGGGTGGGGGGGGGGAAGGGAAACAATAATCTGTCCAACCTTCAAAGCCAAGCCTTAATTTAAACTGAGACCCCGGTAATGCATTTTGGTGGATATTACAACATCAATCTGACTTAACCTGTAAGCGACCCTTTAATCACCTACCGCTAATAGCTAGTTAAGAAGCTCTTTCTAAGAAATGATATTTTATTCATAACTCACCTGCAACGAGGGCAATGTATTCCTTCTGCTTTAGATTCCGTTTGTTCATAGCGATTTTATCTTTGAGGTTCCCTATATTCAGCTCTAAAAGAGTTAGAACCTTGCTATCCATTCTGCTCAAACAATCCTCCGTATCCTCGTAGAACTGGTACAGGGTTGCTCTTTTTCTCTCATCTTCCTCCTTGGCCTCAGTTAACACAGAAAAGGCCTGATCGTGAGAAGCAATAGCTAGAGTTACCGCTACACTAAGAAGTTCTTATTCTATATTTTAAAACAGGTGTGCTAAACGACTAGCTATAGGTAAGTGAGAATATCCCAAATATTCTTTGCAAACTATAGAAATTTTGTAAGCTTTGGAGTTCGTGACAGTGCGGGTTTATAGCAACGTACGTCACGGAATTGTAAGTAAGAAGTATTCAAATCGGAATGCCTGGCGCTCTCACTTGCAAAGTGTGATTCAGCTATTGAAGAACCGTTTAGGCTAGCCCTCTGTTCGCGCTGCCGTTGTCGTTTTCCACAGATCTATTTTAACAATTCAAAATTTCACTGTTGATTATAATTTAGACTTGACACCGAGGGTCACTTCAGACAGCTCATTACAAATTCAAAGAAGTAATCGCCGCTTTTCTAAGAAAGCAAGGAACAATGGGCCTGTTTAGTTGACAAAGTTTTGCCCTAGCAGAATCGTTTCCTCGAAGAAATGAAGAATAGTAAATTCTAAGTTTCGTTATAAAATGAAGGATGTGCATTCCACTTCGATTCCGCCTTGAAATTGACCTCCCTGTATACTTTAACTCTTGGCACAATGCGGTATTTCATTTTCACATTCGTTTTATATTATATATTACCATGCATCACAACAAAGGAAAAGACCAAAATATACTAAGGGTAAAATGAAGCCACAAAATCTACTGTACGGAAGAGTAAAATTGATGCCTTTATTCAATTTGAACCTCGGTTTAATATCTTTCTGTTCAAAGCGTCATTTAATACCTTTCTTATTCTTTTAATTTGCCCGTTTATCCAAAGGCAAAAGAAAACAACACGAACAGGATTGTCATATTATAAAAAAGCTAGGGGAACAGTTATAACAAATATCACACACATAACTGGGCATGTGGGGTCTCGCGCTAGCACCACTTCCTTTCAAGGAACATTCTCGGTCAGATTCGGTAGGAATCGATTAAGAAGCAATTCATCAATGCAGACTGCAGACTTGCAGACTTCTTCTTCTGTTCCTTTTTCTCTGCCTGAATATTTAGCCTCCGTGAACCTTTTTTCTCTAAATATGTAAAACAGTCTGTTGGTCTGCAGTTTGCATTCGTCGCACACGGCACAAAGCTCAGCCAACGTAATTCTCTTACCTCCTTTGCCGTCCAACTGGATTTCCTCTCTGAAGTTGTAAGCGTTTCTTTCACCCGGTCCTTCATCTCGTTCAATGTCTGAAGTCCTTCAAGCGAAACACCAAGGGCCTCCATTATTCGGACCATGTCCATAATATTGTCGATGGCGTCGATGTCTTTCGCCTCAGTCATGTTCTAAAAAGGAAACTTAAACGCGTATAATGTAAAGTAAACGAATCAAGGAATCGACCCTAACGATGAAAAGCCCGTGAAAAGACTTCATAGTCGAGATTTCTCCCGTTGTAACTGCTTTTCACTTATCAAAGCTAGCCACTGTTTTTAGAGTCACACAATCCTTAAAGATGATTTCCAGTCCGTACTGCGCAGACTCAGGGTTTGTTTTCATTTTTGTTTTGAATTCGTTGAAACGTTACACTTCGGTGATAGCGTACATGAGGTTTTTTAGTTTGCCATTACGGATAAGGATGGGCCGATACACGTTTTTCAAAACGATACGATATCGATACGATATTTGCCTTTTTTCTCGATATCGATATCGATATTATGACGTAATTTCCGTCCTGACGTCATTGGTTTGTCCCGTGACCATACAAAGGACAGACCTGGCGTTATAAATGTTAGCCAAGAATGTTGATTTTGGTCTTTTGGGTTCACTGTTGCATCAGCAATGTTTGGACATCAAGTCAAGGCAAGAAAAATTCAAATATTGACAAGAACATCAATATTTCTTTGAGCAAAATCGCATTTTCAAACCTCACGTGCTGACCAGAAGACCGCAGGCTCAGGTCATGTGTGCAGTATCGAAAACGTATCGAAAAAGCGATATTTTTCGAAAGTATCGATACTTTTCAAAATTGTCAAAATATCGGTGTATCGAATATTTGGTATCGAGTATCGGCCCATCCTTAATTACGGATCGCTCGGTCAAGAATTCACGATGAGCTAAAACGTCCGTTTGAAATACCGTCGAGCTTCTTTTACTCGTTATATTATTGTTTTGCAAGGATATCTGGCGTTAATAATGAAGAAAAAAGTAAGTTTTTTCCCGGAATTTTTATTTTTGCTAGTAAACATTCTTCTGTTTGTGAGACTCACAAACATTGCAGGCGGAGATTGCGCAGTACGGACTGGAAATCATCTTTAAATACCACGGTATTTAACACTGTCGCGAGCCATTGGCTCAACAATCACCATAATAACAACGTGACAGATAACGCAAAAGTGCAAAAAGCCAAAAAAATGTAGCGTCCAGAAGCTGAAAATTGTTGAACCCCGTGGTGGGATCCCGATAGAATGTCTGACATGGAATGTATGTCATGTATGCGGGGACGGACATGCATGCACCGCACGCTGTGTTAATTTTTTAGTCCTATTTGACTGTTTGGGGTCGGCCAGGGTTGTAAGGTATACGGTATACAGGGGGATTTAAAATTGGGTCTTTCATGGGTATACTGTGTTTTTCAAAATATTGGTTTTTGCATGGTTTTGAGGGAAAATGTTGGGTATACCGGTATTTCACTTACCACCCCCATCAAGGTCCCCTCTCTATATTATACGAAAACCCTTCTTCTGAGTTCAACACTCATGTGACAAAATGCTTATTGACGACTGAGTTAGGTAGTGCTGGACGGACAGGACGCACGAAACTCGCTGTGCTCGGTCCGTGCGTCCTGACCTCGAGCCAAATATTTTCCCGTCCCGCCTCCCACTCAGTCAAAAGGTACATATTTCATCTTTTTCATCATGATGAGAGAAAAAGGAATCACTGCGTATCAACAAGGTGCTGTTGCTCCAAGGCGAGTAGGGGACCAACCATTTTTGTTTCAAAATTTGCATTCCTTCAAGATAAACAGCCAATAGCCAAAGTTTCACAATAATTATCAGCACAAGTTTTTTTTTTTTCTCTCAGAGGCATGGCCTTAAGGCTACTAAAACATTCCAGTACACACACATATTATTGCCACCCCCTTCAGTTCAAAAAAGTCTGTTTGTGAAAGCAATGTTCGGTTTCATTTAACAACAACTCAAAAACATCCATTTTAAGTTTTATTAACGTTTTATTAGCTGAGCATAAGTACCTGCACGCCAGGAACCCGAGTCTTCAAATCACATGCTTTGCTTGTATCCACTAAACTCTTTTTTTTACTTCTGTCTTTACTTCTGTTAAAAAATTACTCGTTTTGTGTGTAAAGCATCAATTTGGGGCAAAAGTGTTGTTTCTTGACACTTTTGGACAGTTATCGCTAAATAATATTCTATCGGATACATGTCTCTGGTCACTGAGGCAAAATATAGGATGGTAAAATCGATTGCCAAATATTTGAACTGTTGACTAATGACTGACATCCAGAAGGAGTAGCCATACTCCTCGAGAAATCAGTTTTACATTTTATACCCTGTTGGCCATGGCCCCAGGGTTCACGTTACCTACATCTGATTCTTAATAAAAATCCTTTTCATTGATACTTTGGCATTTAGCAAGCTTTAAGGTATATCGATCAAGCATAGCTATAATGTAAGGTTCCGGGACCAAGAAGTTTAATAATGGCTCTAGAGATTTACATCTGAGCAATAATTCAAGTTAATATTTGCATTAAGTAAAGACATTTATGGTAGTTAAAGCATATCATCAATGAATGTTAAAGTAGGTAAACAAGACGAAGTGCATGCCTAATAAAGAGAGTTCAAATGAGCGGTATTGCTTCCTGGTACAGTTTGGTCAACTCATTGTGACACATTGCAGCAGTTGGTCGTTTTTCTGCTTCGCCATTCCAGCACCATTGCATCAAATGTTGCCAGCCATCTGGAGGCATCCTGCTGCCCTCAACATGGGACGGTCTTACACCTCTGGCCACTTCGCCATAAAACGTATTCAAATCTCCTCCAACATAATGAAAGGCCTTCTTACCATACCACATTTCCCACATCATGATGCCAAAGCTGTAAATATCCGCCTTGCTGTCGTACACACTGGATTTGATCACTTCCGGTGCAACGTAGGCAGGAGTTCCGGTCATGGTACCAGTGATCATGTTTGCCTGTTTTGAGACACCAACATCAGCGATCTTGACGACACCTTTGTGTGTTATCTGTAAACGAAAACAATAATTACACAACAAACTATCACTCTTATATTATTAAATAACAAAGAAATGAAAGATCGCCTAAAAGGAGATGTGGTACTCAGTTTAACAAAGTTTCGCGTGAAATGCACGGTCACATTAAAAAATAAAAAATACTACTTCAACCACAATGCTTTCTTAAAACAAACTGAAATGTAAGGCTAGTAGTCCCGGGGGTGAGGGAGTGGTATGCTCGTCGGAAACTTTGATTGAAACCCTAATAAAGGAGACTAATCTAGGCATGGCTCAATCTTTCTGAAACCCTACCTTTTTAAGCCTTATTAGTCTAGAACGCCAATACAGTACAACTGCATTTTTTTTATTTTTTCACGTGCGTGCAACCCTTAACTGGACTTCGACTGTTAAAAATTCGGGCGTTCTATCTAGAGCGACGTAAGTAAGACCAAAAAGCGAAATTTACATCCCTGAGCGACACAACGAGCACCTCCGTCCTTTTCATATAGGAGTCTCTTTCCTGGAGGCTTGCTTGTATAACAGACAGAGTTATCACATACTTCCTATATCTAAACAGTTTTCCTTCAAGGCCAACATGTTGACTTCCACCACAAATTTAAAAAATCTTATAGCGGAGCTCTCGCGCGCGCCTCGCTGGAGCATCCATAGGTAGACAAATGGTAATCCATAGAACCAAGAAATTTTGGGGGTCGCCATCCCCGTACGTATGGTACGCACAAATTAGGCCTGGAGACGAGGTTGCCCGGCCGTGGCTAAAGAAAAGTAAGAAAATTATAAACAGCAAATAAAGCTCGCAAGGCAAGACAAAATGTAGACAACGGGTAAAATTACACAGCGACACTTCACAGCAAAATATCTGAGAGGTTTATCATACAACAGCTCTATTTTGTAAGTTTTTTTTCATGTGTTAGTATATCGAAACCTCGATGTGCCTTAATGAAACCAAAAAAAATATGGCACCTGTCGTCTGCAAAACGAATTATGAAGATAGTTGGTTTGGACCGGTAGTCCGTCTGTTTGCCCGTATTTACACACAGACGCGCGAATTATCGCACGAACTAAAAAATGCTCGCCTAATTAAAATGCGGGTTCGTCCAGACGGATCATCCGTCTCTTGTATAAATCAGGCCATTCTTAGAAAACAGAGAATTAACTCTTAATTATTTTTTATGCCATGAGTTGTTCTGCTTCGAGATTATTATTTTTGTTGTACCGTAAGACATTCATTGTAACCATTAGCCTTTTTTTCTTGAACCTTTGGGCCAGCTTTGACCGCATATTTGACCGCAGCTTTGACCGCATATTTATGAAAATGGAAACATTGTAATCTCCAGCAAAAATTAAATGATTAAAGGGGAGCTCCGCTTTTAGGCTTTCCTAAATCTATTTATTATATAAACATCAGTGAAATACCAGGAAATCTTTCGCACGAAAAAATCATATCTTCACACGTGAAAATAACATGTTATTTTCACATGTGAAGATATCGATTTCGGAACATTTTCTGGCAAGTTTGCCCTGTTTCAATGCTTAATGAGCCAAAGAAATTCGATATTAAGTCGAAACATCCTCGGATCTTCCTCGGCAATCTTCGGCAATCTTCGGATATCTTCGGAAATTTTGAGAAAAGTTCGGAAAATGTTCGGAAACATTCGTACGACCTTCGGACAACATTTTGAAAATCTTCGGAAATCGTCGGAAAATAGTCGGAAATCTTCGGAAAATCGTCAAAAACATCGTAATTAGTAGGTTTATATAATAAACAGAATATTACATGGTTGCTTGGAGATATGAAGTTTATCTTCTCGTGTTCAAATCAATATCCCACTCGTTCGCTGCGCTCACTCGTGAGATATCGATTTGAACACTCGAAGATAAATTTCATATCTCCGCGCAACCATGTAATATCCTCTATATATTATAGGGTTATGTTTAATATTTTTCGTTCACTTGCTAACCATAGAAACAAAACAACGACGGAGATTGTAAGTCTCCAAAGCCTTTGGCTTAACTATACACCTTGATTTTCAGATGGTCCGAAGCAGCTCGCAGTCACTCTCCACGAACTCGGACCTTTCCAACGACCAGGCTAAAACTTAGGCAAACACACAAGATACAAAAAAGATACATCTTGCTTCCCTACCAATATGTTTTCCAACTTCAGGTCCCTGTGAACAAACCCCTGTTTGTGTACAAATTCTAAAGCTTCAGCGATGTCCTTCGCCCATAGGATTGTATTTCTGTCGGTTGGTGATGCCGAGGACGCCAATCCAGGTATATTCTTGGTATTCTGGAAAATGTGTCTCCTCAAGTCTTCCTTGCACAGCTCCATAACTAGTATCGCCCTCGCCTTTTCCTTTTCTTCAAGCAGTGATGCACCATAGAACTTTACGAGAAGGGGATGATTTAACTTCCTGCAAAAAGAAGGGAGTAGTAGAAGAGGGACGAGGCAAAACTGGACACATTTCTACACAAGTCTCTTAAAATACACTGGCCACCGAGGGTGTCAAATGAAGAGGTTAGGAGATGGGCTAAAATGTACCATCAGCGAACAGATAAGGAGGGAAGCTGGCATTGGATAGGGCATGTACTGCACATGCGCCAGAAGAAAGAGGAGTAAAGAGGGACCTAAAGAGACATGGAGAAGAACTGCGGAGGGAGAATGACAGAAGATGGGTTTTGCCATCAGGACAGAAGCAGTCAACGTTGAAAGTAGCCTGCGTTGCAGACGAACAAGAGACAGGGTAAAATGGAGTTAGCGAGTCAATGGCCCTATTCTTTTTTTTTGTACGGCGGGCGGACGGGCGGGCGCACGGGCGTACATACGCTTACCAAAACAAAAAATTTCTCAGCTCGATTGGTTTACCAATTTTTCCTAGGTATTGATACTCCGCTCGCGCGCCGAGGGCGCGGAAGCTCCGCTATAAGTCAAGTAGAAGTCTACGCCTGTATTGAAATGTAATGTGATTAGTCAAACAATACAATACCGTAGAATTCCGGTTATAAGCCCTGGGCTTATACAACTTCGTAAGGGGTTTTGGGTGGGCTTATAAGCGGAGGAGCTTATATCCGGGAGGGCTTATAAGCGGAATGAAAAAAACGTTTCAAAACGAGCCACGGGAGTGTTGATGGAAATACGTTTTTTAGTGAAAAACACATAATAAAGCAACATTTAGGTCTATTCAGTACTGTCATCTGGTAGAGGGGGGCTTATATCCGGGGGGGCTTATAACCGGATATATTTTTTTGTTTCCAGGATGATGGGCCTATAACCGGGGGGGCTTATAAGCGGGGGGGCTTATAACCGGAATTCTACGGTATATGAATAAGGCCTACTCTGGGACCCAATGTCGCCGTAACTTTGGGCGACTTAAGGTGACTTTAGGCGATTTTAGCTTATTTTGTTCAAAATTACGGGCGATTTTGGGCGATTTTGGGCGATTTAAGGCAATTTTGGGCGACTTTGGGCGATTTTGAGCGATTTTAGGCAATTTTAGGTGACCTTTTAGGCAGTTTTAGGTGACCGACCCAAGTACAGTTGTGGTATACATGTACATGGGAATCATCATGGTACACCATAAAGCATTGTTACAGAAAATGTCTCTACTATTTAAGGTGACGTAGAGCGACTTTGGGCGACTTTAGCCGAGTTTCGGCGACTTTAGGCCAATTTTGGGCGACTTTGGGCGATTTTGGGTCCCAGAGTAGACCTTGAATACATGAAATAAGACTTACAGGTAACCGTTTTTTTATCGTTTTAAAAGGGGTTTTTTGGAAAAAAACATGTTTTTAAAAACTTTCTTTCAGTACAGCTATAATTCTACAGCATTATTTTGTTGCTTCTGTAATCTGATTTCTTCGTGTGTATATATATATGTCTTTTGAAAGAAAAAAGCTTTTTCCATTTAAATAGTAGCAAAATTTACCTCATCATTTCTGTTTCAGCAAGGAAGGCACTTGCGTTAGAGTCGTTTAGTTCATCTTTCCAGACTTTCAAAGCCACGGGTTTGTCTTTTCCTCTCTGCCTCAGCTTCCCTCGATAAACATAAGCAAACGAACCTGTTCCAAGGAGTGAACTGCCATCGTCGTTCCATTTCAAATCGCTGCAACTGATGTCCAAGAAGTGTACTTCTTTGATGCCGAACAAGGCCATGCGTTCCCTTAGCTGCAAACTCCTCTTGTGCAAAGGTTGATAGAAATCTTCTATTTCTTTCTGCGATCTGTTCTCATCTCTCAGCTGCTGACATAGCATTTTGGCAGCCTTTATAAGCTTAGGGATACGAGCTACAACTTGATCGAGGTAATATTGAGGCCTGTTCAGTTGCTCCACCACGTACGACCGCACATTTTTTTCTTCGGCTACTTCAGATATATATGTTTTGGAAGCATTTTCCATGAATGTGAACTTGTCTTTTTCGAACTGTTTTCTTTTGACCCAATCTTCCCATTTCTCTTTAATGGCCATAACACCAACCACAGGAGCGCTGACTAACAAGACAGCCAGGCCAAATGGAGCCCATATGGCGGTTGTGACGCCACTGATAACCCGTTCAGTCACGGTAAGGCTCTCTGCACCCAGGGTACTTTCTGCAAGGCTTGCAGCATTTTCTTCTAAAACAGAGCTCTCCAGATTTTGAATTTGTCTCTCAACAAAGTTTAACCTTTGTTGGAAGTACTGTATCAGGGAAGTGCAAGCATCGGCAAAGACGTGATGCTCTTTTTCCCATGCGACGATCACACCGTGATGGCACTTAACAAGGGTTGTTTGGATGTATGGTTTGGCAACCTCCCAGCTTTCCTCCAGGTCAGGACTATAATCTAATGTCAGCGAAGTAAACATTTCAACAATGTCAGAAGACTTGAGGTACTTGGACAGTTTGCCAACAGCGTCAGCTATTTTTTCCTCCAGATATTCCTGCAGCTCCTTGTTAACAGAACCCTGCTCTTTTTCAATCGTCACCAGGCGGTCAAGGAGAAACTTCATTCTCTCAATAACTTTTGAACGATCTTCTTGAGAATTTTGAATGAACGCTTTGGTTTGGTAAGCCATGCGAGAAAGGAGGAAATCAAGCCACCTGGAAACAGAAACATCATTATGTTAAATAGTTTCAACAGCCTTCGAAATGCATTCAGTACTTATACTTAATTGAAGTTGCTTTGCTGCATGATATTTACTTTAATTTATACTTTGAATTTGAGCGGTAGTGAGGTATTCAAAAGTCTTAGATTCCATATCCACATTGCAGATTCCGGATTTTAAAGACAGCTATAAGAGAAAAAATCAACCAAAGCATTATTTTTGACAGGCTTGGCAAAGGGAAATTTTTATCATCTGTTTTAATCTAGCATATTGTTTCCAAAGTCGCTTTAGTATAGTTTTTAATACATTTTTTAAAGTGGTTAAATTCATGATAGAGGTTAGTCCACAAATGAAATAATTAAACACTATTATAATTTTTTTATTTCAATAACTGGATTAAGTTATTGTCAGTTAAGCGTATGGAATTCAAAATCTCACAATTTTGATTTCAAAAGGAGCTGGAAACCACAAAAATTCACGCCAAAATTTGGTTTGATATTTGGGTTAAAGAAACCTGCATTCAGAATCACATTGAAATTTCGACAACCTACATTCCGAATTCCGGATAACCTTTACCTTTCAAATAAGTTTCCTCTAATCAACTATCCATTGATCACCTCATTTTTTAATTTAAATTACCTTCATTGCGTTTCTAGCCTTGCTTCGATACTTTTCAAAACCATAGACTTGATACCATTCATGAGGCCAGCAAATTCGTCGGTGACTTTTCCATGACCTTGTTCCTCACTGGCATTTGCCGATGACATGTAAATGATGTGGGACTCTGGATCCAGACTGGGGCAGCACTGTGTGAGTTCTTTAATGATGTATTTCCTAACCTCATCAGCCTCTCCCGTTGGTACGAGGTCCCATTTGTTGCACACGAACAAAGCTCGAGTTGACGATGATTTACTGTGCTGGTCAAGAGATATCTTTTTGGTCTGTTCAATGAGTAATTCTATCTAAAGAAAAACCAAAGAAATGATAATATTTTGCTTGCAAATAAACTTTTAGCTCTCTCCTCTCAATTGTTTATGAAAATTACTTTTTTCCAAGTGCTGGCAGGAAAGGAAGTCATTGGACGTTTTGGAACCACTTTCATGAAGGCCTGGCCAAACGAAGGCGCAAATCTTGCTGTTTACTTTAAGCAGTGAAATGCAGCGCTTGCAGTAGCATGGGAATTTGTTTTGACAACTTGCGTGCACTTGCGAGTTAACGTGCGAGTCTGTTTGGCCAGCCAACGAAAATTTGTACGCAAGTTCAACTTGCGACTACTTGCGTTACCGTTTGGCCGGGGCTTGAGGTGGCTCAACTGGATTTTCAAGGGGTAACACCGCTCAAGTTTGAGAATTAACTGCGTCGGCATTAAAAATTCTATCGAAAAACGATAACCACAACTGCATTACATAACGATTAAATTTTCCATGACCAGTATTATAATGACATCGGATTTGCCATAGCGACGAAATGACGACATTACTTTTTTAACTTCCGCTTGTATTCCATTTGCACCGGGAGATTTTTTTCGAAAATCGCTCAAAGAAGCTTGTACCACATATAGCTGCCTCGATGTTGGCAAAGTTTGAACAAATTCCATGAGGGCGTTTTCGAAATATTTGGGGATGAAGTTATTGGGGCTATAAATACAGTCAAAAACATACTAACGAGAAAATGAGGTAATATCTAAAGAAAACGAAGCGCCTGTGAATTGCAATTTCATCTCATAGTAGTTTGATTCCATTTAAAATCGTGTGTAAAACAGTGTTAGGGATTGCTTTGGTCGATTGCGAGAAAAAAGAATTGGATGAGCGTGCATTTCGGTGCTCTTGTTGCCATTTTTGTTTATAATTTGGTCTATGCCTACAAAAGTAATAATAAATTAAAAACACCTCGATCAATTTTTTTTTTAAAATTTGACAAACTCGAGGTTTGACGTCAATTGATTGCTAGTTTCAAGTTCATTGAAAACATTTAAGGCAGTAAAATTGGGCCTTCAATGTACGGATTTTTTTCTCGCAGATTTCGTGTTTACAAGCGAGTGTCCTCATTATTCACGGGTATTGTTTTCAAGTTTCATATCCACGTGCACGACTTCAGCAAAAAATTCATTTGCATTAAATAGGACGCTCGACTGCTCTCTGGGACTGTTCCCTTGCTCACTACTCACTGGGACTGTTGCCTTGACGTGGCTGAGTGGCTTGTGCGTCCCAATGACTCCAAGAGCTATGCCGGCGGGGGTGTTAACAACCGTGGTAGGGCCTCTCAAGCCGGAAAGGTCAAGGAGTAGGGTCCAGACTAAAGTCAGTCCCACGGCCCTCCAGGTATGGGGGTTGGGCTTGAGGTTAACAACCTCATCCCGTAAAACTCCTTGTTACGGAAACAGCAACAAAGATAACCAACAACCTGCACACAGACCTTCCAGGGTCTCCAAACCGTATGACTGCCAGTGGTGAAAGCCAAAAGGAAACTACCGGCATGAAGTTGGAAGTGCTGAGTGCAAAAACCAAGACCAGGCTTGGTTTTTGGAACGTACGTACTTTGTACGAAACCGGAAAACTTGCTCAGGTCACAGCAGAAACGAGAAGGTGTAGATTACACGTAGATGGACAGGGACAGGGAGAATGAAGACAGTGTCGGGCTAAACGGTCCTGTACTCTAGGCGAGACGATAGACAACATCATGAGGGTGTGGCGATTATCCGGAAGAAAGGAGCGGAAAGATCCCTGATTCAATGTTACGCTCCGACCAATGATAGTGAAGACGATTTGAAGGACAATTTCTATCTCAGGCTCCAGGCAGAAATTGAGCAAGTACCAATGCAAGATCTTAACATCATCATGAGACCTGAATTCTAAAGTTAGTGCTGATAAATCAGGCAGTGATAAGGTGATGGAAAGGCATGGATGTGGCACCATCAATGAAAATGGAGAAAGGCTTGTCGAGTTTTGCACAATAAATGACCTGGTTATAGGAGGCACCCTTTTCCCGCACCGGGAAATCCATAAAACCACGTGGTGTTCCCCAAATGTCAGGGAAAGAAATGAAATTGATCATCTGCTGATCAATGGAAAACGGCGGAGATCCCTTCGGGATGTCAAGGTGAGGAGAGGGGCTGACGTTGGTAGCGCCCACCATCTTGTGACAGCCTGCCTCAAACTGAAGTTAAAGAGTGCAGGACGCCCAGCCAAAGGGCGCAGCCGTTTCGATGTGGGACAATTGAAACAACCGAATGTGAAAAATTCCTTTGTCTTAGAGTTGCGAAATGAGGTTTGAGGCTCTTGTTGCAATGGACGCAAAGGAAGATAATATTGATGATGGGGTGAACAGGAACTGGAAGAACATTGTGACTGCTTACAGCGAAAGCAGCAAGGCATGTTTGGGCTACAGACAGCGAAAACCGAAGGAATGGATGTCACCTGACACCTGGAAAGCAATAGAAAACAGACGGAGATTGAAAAGGAAAGTCATGGATTCAAAATCCCAACGGCTAAAAAAAGGGCATTAAGAGATGTACCGGGCAGCGAATAAGGAGGTTAAGGGTCGAGCAAGAGCAGATAAACGGAGGTACATGGGGAACCTTGCATCCCAGGCAGAGAAAGCAGCCGCACGCAACGAACAAGAAACAGTGTATAAGATTACCAAGATCATCAGAGGCAAATGTCATACAACCAACATGTTTGTAAAGGGAAAGAACGGCACTTGTTGACATCAGAGCAAGAGCAAGAAATGCGCTGGATGGAGCACTTTAAAGAGGTTTTGAACAGGCCACCACCAACTGTGGTACAAAATATCCAGGAAGCGACAATCGACCTTGATGTTAACACTGATGTTCCAACTAGGAGGGAAGTCATCCAAGCCATAAACTCCGTGAAAAGCAGAAAAGCTCCTGGCAATGACAACTTAAATGCTGAACTGTTCAAAGCAGACCCTGAGCGTGCTGCAATCATCCTAACCCCCTTATTTACAAAGATCTGGGAACAGGAAGAAACACCATCGGATTGGAGTACAGGAGTAATAATTAAGATACCAAAGAAAGGGTCTCTAAGTGACTGTAACAACTGGCGTGGAGTCACCCTTTTGTCTGAGCCAAGTAAAATCTTCTGCAAAGTCATTATCCAGCGTATCACCAAAGCTGTTGATGACGTCCTGCGAAATGGACAGCTGGATTTCGCAAGGGGCGCAGATGTGCGGGTCAAATTTTTACACTAAGGAATATACTTGAGCAATGTTCTGAATGGAGCATGCAACTGTATATGAATTTCATCGATTATGAGAAAGCGTTTGACAGCATTCACAGGGACAGTCTTTGGCAGAGAGCGTATGGCATTCCTCAACGCATTGTTAATATCATCAAATGCTTCTATTCGAACTTCACATGCTGTGTTGGTCAGGGGGATTTGAGCTTCGAAATCAAAACTGGTGTACGCCAGGGATGTGTCATGTCATCCGTGCTATTCAAAATTGCTATCGATTGGGTCCTTTGTCGCACTATGGAAGATCAGCGTAGAGGCATACGATGGACCCCTTTCTTTACACTCGAGGACCTTGACTTTGCGGACGATATAGCCTTGTTGTCAAACATGGGCAGTAAGTACGTAAGTAAATGTTTTCAATAAGCTTGAAACTTGCAAGCTTTATCAATTGATGACAAACCTCGAGTTTGTCAAATTTTAAAAAAAAAATCATCGAGCGGTTTTTAATTTAGTATCACTTTTGTAGGCATAGACCAAATTATAAACAAAAATGGCAACATGAGCACCAGAATGCACGCTCATCCAATTCTTTTTTCTCGCAATCGACCAAAGCAATCCCACTACTGTTTTACTCACGATCTTAAATGGAATCAAACTACTATAAGATAAAATTGCAATTCACAGGCGCGTCGTTTTCTTTAGATATTACCCCATTTTCTCGTTAGTATGTTTTTGACTGTATTTATAGCCCCAATAACTTCATCCCCAAATATTTCGAAAACGCCCTCATAGAATTTGTTCAAACTTTGCCAACATCGAGGCAGCTATATGTGGTACAAGCTTCTTTGAGCGATTTTCGAAAAAAATCTCCCGGTGCAAATGGAATACAAGCGGAAGTTAAAAAAGTAATGTCGTCATTTCGTCGCTATCGCAAATCTTATGTCATCATAATACTGGTCAAGAAAAAATTTCATCTTTATCTAATGCAGTTGTGGTGATCGTTTATCGATAGCATTGTTAATGCCGACGCAGTTAATTCTCAAACTTGAGCGGTGTTACCCCTTGAAAATCCAGTTGAGCCACCTGAGGCTGTGTGGTTTCTATTCACCCCACGCGTCGCGGTCTGTCGGCAATCCAGTCCTCTTTTACTACGGTCTTTTGGACGAATGCAGAGAATACTTTGAAACAACAAAAAATCACTGTCGCTTTTCCTTCTGCAAGTATTGTTCAGTAGTATTTCAGTAAACATACCACGCCGTTCTGCACTTCAGTGAAGTTCCCACTGTTGATTACGTAGATAAAAGCGAACGCTTCTGGAAGGTATTCTTTAACCATGTTGTCCATGATGATGGATTTACCAACACCGGGACTGTCCACCATAACGATTCCTTGCTGAAGGGAAAATATTATGAGAATGATTTAAAATACAAGTACTTGTCGTTTTCAGTGATGCGTCCAGCTCTTCAGGAAAACGGGGCCCAGATCATCTTAGACCCTGGAAAAAGAGGGGGCTCGCTTTCGAAAATAATTTTCTTGGTTTGGCCTGAATAAAAAAAAAAAGATGGGGGCCCGGTGGACTTTTAACACAGTTAAATTTGTGGATTGTAAAACAAAAGGTAACACGTAGTTATTTTAAGTGCAATAAGCTAAACAGCTAGCTCACTGACATGTTTTTTTAGCGTGATAAAAGTTACATAGCGGAGCTCCAGCGCGTCAGCGGAGCACCATGGGTAAGGAATTTTGGTAAACCCATGAAGCCGAAAACATTTCGTTATCGAGTTAGCGTACACCTACAAACTCTCGGGAAGGCAATCGACCGAGGAGGAGAATGTCATTTTATCGCATCCCAAGGAAGTAAGAAAAAGTAAGGTTAACTTCGGCTTGTATTTTTGATATGTTCATCCATGTCAATTAACAGCTGTCAAAACAAGGTATATGCTGACCTGTACAACATGACTTAATCGCGTGAGAGTATTCTGACAAAATTTTAAGAACCAGAAAAAGTGAGCGTGGAGCTCCGCTTTTTACTAAACACTGCCTCTTGCAGTTACACCCAAATGAATGATTTGCCACTAATCAGAACCTGTGTTTTGTGTAGAGGATTCTGGGATCGCTAGGGGGCAAATATTGCAAGTCGCTAGAAGAAATTATATGGCGAAAAGTTGTTTTGACGTTCAAAAATACGATTTTGGAGAGATCAGGAATGAATTTGGACATTGTTTATACTCGAAAAGTGCAAGTTTTTGTTTGAATAACCGTGAAATATGTGATCAAGTTTATCGATAAATCTAAATGCTTTCGCAACGGCAAGGTTTATTTTGAAATTGACATCTCAAAATGTCTCAAAATATTACAAGTTAGGTATATATCTGAAGGAAATAACTTAATTAAGTCCTTTGAATTGTACATATAAAAATAAATACAGTACAGAAGTGTAAAAATGTACTACCGGGGAACCACACAGACCTACGACCTCTACACATTTGCTGGCGGCATTGTTACTACTAAACTTAAAAATAGGTCACCAAGGGTGACATGAGTCTAATGCCGTATGGCATAGTGATACAGATTGCGCGGTTTTCGTAAGCCGGTTAAAATTGGTTAGAGGTTTGTGTTCGGGAGTTTAATTTAAAATGCTTATAGCAAGCTAGGGGCATCGTGGATGATTATGGATGAAAACGAAACAGTCATAAATGTTATATGCTTCACAAAATTTAAAGTATGAACAGGAGTTGATGTTACTTCTTCCGTATTGTCCGTAAAAGCAGAAACGATTAAACATTTGGACAAGATTGCGTGACGATTTACAAAAAGCATGTTCATTACAACAAGGGTTGAAGAACTTCACATCGTTTTCTTTCAGATTTTTCACCATTTTGATGATGACTCTTGAAACAGATTTTGCAATAAAAGCACTTGAAATAGTGACTGTTACTCCATTGTACTGTAAGCACTTAGTTACAGATTTTCCTAAAAACGGGTGTAAATGCTCACGTCAATATAATGATGACCTTTTGAACGCTGGAAACTAGGCAATTATTATCGAGCTACCATACACAGGAGCGAAGACTGTTTATCATGATGTACAAATTTCGCGAATCATCACTTCCATATCAATGTAACCATTTTATGATTTTTCTAGCTGTAAGAAGAACTTAAGATCTCTGAGAGTCGTAAAAGCATGAAATTCGATTTCAGTGTATGGCAAAGGCCGGGACAGTGTAATACTGCAAAGCGGCCAAACAAACGCATTTTGATTTAGTCGCGTAACTTGATTTACATTTATCCATGTACATCTTTTATTTTTGAAGGTTTTTGTTTGCACTGTAAAGAAAAAATTGGTCAAAATTCGAATGACTTAAATACAAAATACGAGGTAAAGTTTTCTATTTTTTAAAACAAAATAAATATTTGGTCGCATTGTGTAAATAAACGCGAGTCGCCGTCGAAATATTTTTTCTCAAAGACGTCTTGCTTTTTAAGCAAGACGAAAACACAAGTGCTTAACTGAACTGAAAACGAAGATTTATTTTCACAAAAAGCTTACAAATGTCTTAACTGGAAAATTATTACGTCCTGTTCAAGTGTTGAATAATCGTGACTTGAGAAAGAACTTTTAATTATGCGTGGGAACACGTGTCGCTGATTGGCTGTTTTTAATTGAAACTAATCGTGCGTGTCCGTACGGAGTCCGTTCTTGCAGCTGATCATTGTTTTCTACATTACAGCGAACGATTATCGATCCCGAACCATTCCCTTGGGATTGCTAACAGCTTTTTTCATATAACAAAGAGTCTAATGCGCATGCGCAAAGCGCACGCAAGCATTAGACTCAAAAAACGTCTTAATAATACAGCTGACAAGATATAGTCCTCTTTATAAACTAGAAATAACAAAATACATTAAACGACCAAATCCAAAAGCGATCGGGAAATTTATAAAATTCACGATCGTAGGATTCTGTGAATGTTTGTCCCCATATACGAAGCCATAATAATTATTTGTTATGTAACTACTAAGTTAACAGCTTGTGCAAACGTAAAGTATTATAAAACTACTGAGAGGGCTTTATTGAGCAATTTTCAATCTTATAATATTTCCAGAACCCAGTTACGCGATGTCTATTTAACAATTAGACGGCGGGCTTGAGGTTTCTACTGCCTGATAGTTGGCGAGGGGCGAAGCCCCGAGTCAACTATCAAAAGCCGGTAGAAACCGAGAGCGAGCTGTCTAATTGTGTTAGCATAACCCACTGACCGATCTATTAAACTCAAAATGTCGCCAGAATTGATTAATTGAAGGTTTTGATTGATAAAATTAAGCGAAAACTAAGCGCGCGCTCCGAGAGCCTTCTACGGATCGATAGTAGGCACCTGTGTAGCCAATCAGATTGCGCGATTACCAATAGTCAGTTGGTTATATTATGTCAGTGTGGTTATGCTAATTCACATTAGTAGAACCTCAGCTGTGTTCTATTGGAAATCCGCGAATCTGATTGGTTCTCCCACTGTCTTCTATTCGCCTATAGAAAACAGTCGCTCGCGCGTAGCTCTTTAAGAAGTAAACTTTCTTGATTTTTGTCTTCAAAGTGCAGAATATTGTAGGTTTTGGACTGCAGTCCTTTAAGAGTTTCTACTAAAACAATTAGACTATTCGCCCTCGTTTTTTATGAGCGATAGTCAACTCGGCTACGCCTCGTTGACTATTTGCTCATAGAAAACTCAGGCTTGTAGTCTTATTGTTAAATACATGTAAACCCTTATAAAAGCGGTAGATTTTATCACATACTTTTACGGTTATTCAAACAAAACCTAACACTCTCAACGTAGCAACATTGCCCAAATCCATTTCTGATAAAATACTGGCGAAAAAGCGTTGATCTCCCTCCAAAAGCGTATTTTTGAACGTCAAAACAACTTGTCGCCATATAATTTCTTCTAGCGACTTGCAATGTTTGCCCCTAGCGACCCCAGAATCCTCTACGCAAAACACAGGATCCGATTAGTGGCAAATCATTCATTGACAAAAATTTCCTATCGAAGATAGCTCAGATTGAGCCTTTACTCATCACCAACCTTCAGCAGGCTGTGTGGCAGAAAGAGTTCAATCTTCTTGTAATCTGAACCCTTCTCACATTTAGCCTTTACTTAGACAAAAGAAGAAATCTCATCTAGATAGTTTCGTCGATTTAGCCAGATAGTTTTCTCAGTGAGTCCTGTTTTGGGATTCTTGTCTTTAAAGTGCGCAACTAATTTCGGCGTCGTTCCGTATTTTAGCTCACAGATAGTAGACGTTGTGCTGAGATGAGAATAAGGAAGAAGTTTCTCTCCAAGAATCAGATTCAGCAAGGTACTCTTTCCAGAATTTGTCTCACCTGGGAAGATAGTCTTATTCAGTAAGCAATTTCTACGATAACTTTGTATATATATACATATTTTTTAAGTGACAGTGCAACCTGTTTTCAATTTAAAACCGTATTGAGCTGTCAAACCTTCAACGGAAAATTGGCTCGAGCCATAGAGGAGTTCAAGAAATCGACGATAAAGTTTCAGTGTTTGACTTTGTGAAGAAAATTGGTTCGATCAAACAGGAGTTTCGAAAAACTGTACTGGACAGTACTTCCCTGTATTTTTACTCCCGATTTCTCAACTCAAAGCCATTTTTCGTTTCCCCTGGAGGTTCTGAAAATCGGGAACAACATGAAAAACAAAATGGCGTCGCATATTGCGACTGCAGAAGCATTTTCTGATAAAAAGAAATGGGTTAAAATCTGTGCCTGAAATTAAATTTGATACCAAAGATGTACCTAACACGCCAGCTTCTCGGCAAATATATTTGTAACATCAAATTTGGCAATTTCCTAGTCTACACGAGCAAATAATTATTTCTCGCGTAGACGACGCCTGAATTGAAAACATTTTCTCGCAGTGAAAAAAACAGTGAGTCCCTGTCTTTCATTTAGGGTAGTAGTCATATGGGTAAATCGACCTTTCTGGCGCGACCTGAACGGAGAATATTTTGGTCTCATTCAGATCGCATAAGCAGATCGCCTACACACTACTTGACTAGGAAGGGCAGAAAAACAAATGTCCGCTTGATATTACCACTTACAACCTGTTGTTGTGTAATTTTCTCGATCGCGTGACGCTTTGCGTGACATTTGTGTCACCTGTGGCACTTATGTTATTTTCATGTCATTGGTATGCCGTCGGTTCCAATGCTGTATGCTTCTCAGCTAGGGGTGTCGAATGGAAAATGAAATTTTGCTTTAATTTTGCGCGACATGCATTTCTTGAAGGACCATTCACCACCCATTCAGCTCTCCGACTGGGTAGTGAGCAAACCGAAAAGCTCTTTCTTACAAAGGGTATTTTATTCCTAACCTACCTGCAACGAGTACCATGTAGTCCTTCTGAGTTAGATTTCGTTTGTTCATAGCGATTTTGTCTTTGAGGTTTCCTATATTCTGCTCCAAAAGAATTCGAACCTTGCTATCCATGTTGTTCAAACAATCCTCCGTATTCCCGTAGAATTGGTGCAGGATTGCTCTTTTTCTCTCGTCTTCCCGCTTAGCATCCGATAACACAGCAAATACCTGATTATAGGACGATAATAGTAAAAGTTAACGATGTTTATAATACTAAACTGGACGACTAGGTTAATGGAAATATCCGAAATATTCTTTGCAACATATTCGTTGTTAGTGAATATTCCTATCCATTCTGAATATCAGAATTTTGAAAACCTTAGAGACCGTGACAGCGTTGGTTTGTATCAACATCACGCGACAAGTTATTCAGTAAGGCGTACAAAGTCTGCAATTGTAACGACATACTTGCTTACTGCTCTCTCCATCTGGAGAATACTCGTACACTCTCTAAGTGGCAAGTTGCTAGAGGAAGCCAAAATGTACGATTTATTGTTGTATTTTCCGTATTCTTTGAGCGCAAAAAGAAGTATATAAATTCAAACTCCGCTGCTTTAAAAGTTTGGTCTTTGAACTACTTTCATGCGAATGGGTCCGATAAAACGCAACTTTTGGCTTCCTTTCGTCGGCCGGACTTCCGTGTGTATCGAGCGCCGCAAGTGTTCACCCTTGATATATTATAGGTAACAGCTAAAGTGCGGTCTCAACGCTTTAGAACAGTCAAGAAACATCACATAGACAGCATATGATGTGAAATATAAACGTTACTGGCTGTTTGTTGTATTTTCTTTTGATATTCATTTTACCTGTTATAAAGTTTCATACAAATCCTTATGATTTTGTCGCCACCATTTCGACCGAGTGGCTATAACGCAAGCCTGGGGCCCTTGTGATTTCTTAATTAAAGTTTTGACGTGACACTGAGGGGTCACTAGAAACAGTTCATTATTCATTGAAATAAATAATGGGTTCATTTCTAAGAAAACGAAGGGCACTAATCCTGTTTTAGCTAACAAAGGTTTGCCTTACTCGTATTTTGTCCTCGACAAAGGGAGCTAAGATCAAAACAGATTCTAAGTTTCGTTGTAGAATGAAGGTTGTGCACAGTTTTTAAGCACGAAGCTCTCATGCACTCCATTTCCGCCCTGAGATCAAGCTCTGTGTATGTTGACCCTTGGTACAATCTGGTATTCTCCTAGGCAGCCGTCTCAGATTTTCTTGGAGACGGCCGCACGCAAGTTGTTTACCTTTGTTTTAAATTACCATTATATATTATCATACACCAGAACAAAGAAAATTCCCAAATTGAACCACAGTATATACATGATGGAGTGAAATGAGGGCCACAATAATTAAATTTTACGGCATGTACTAAAACCCGAAACAACGAAACGAAACCACCGAAACCATTACAATTATTGAGAGCTAACCGTAAACAGGCTAACTGGAGTACATAGTAGGCTTACCTAAGTGAAAAGTAGGCTAACCGGAGTGTGTAGTAGGCTAACAGGAGTGTATTGTAGGCTAACCGCGGAGTGTATAGTAAGCTAAACGGAGTGTATAGTAGGCTAAACGGAGCGTACAGTACGGTAAGTGGCCAAAATCTTGAAGTTTTGACGCTACTAGGTCTAGCCCGACATAACCTCACCTCTTCTGCCGTCCAAATGGATTTCCTTTTTTCTTTCTTCCGATCCTTTATTTCATCTAAATATGGCCGAAGTTCTTGGTACGTAGCTCCAAGTGCTGTCATTGTTGTGATCATGCCCTCGATATCGATGGTGTCGATGTCTTTCAACTCAGTCATGTTCTAAAAAGGTAACCTAAACGCGTATAATATAAAGTAAATGAATCAAGGAATCACCCATAACGATGAAAAGGCTTTATAGACGAGATTTCTCCCGTTGCTATGGCATGTTACTCATAAACGTGAGCCATGGCCACTGTTTTTTTAAGGGTCATACAACCCATCAATAACACGGTATTTAACACTGTCGCGAGACATTGGCTCAGCAAACACTAGAATAACAACGTGACAGGTCACGCAATGTGTGGAAAAAGCCCAAAATATAGCCATTTAGAAGCTTAAAATTGTAAAAAAAAAATTTGTAGAAGGATCTCGATTGAAATTGTAGATATAGAACGACTTACGGATTTAATGCAGGGAACATCGCTATATGACTTCGTAATATAGCTTATAATTTAAGAAAAAATTTAAATCAAGCATTATTGCAGGCTATTAACTGAACTATCTATACCTCTGTATTATTACATATACAATTACTTTCTTCTGTTTGTTAATTTGTCTTTACACTTTATTTTCCAGCTTATTTTCGCCAAATTTTTTAAGTTAACTTAGTTTTTGTCTGCGTGTTTGTGTGTTGTTGTATGTGACCTCTTTAAAAATAACTGATGTAAACACTAAGGATGGCTGCCAAGTTTCTCACTAGCCAAAGGTGGTTATTTCGGGCAGCCATGTACTGTGTACTCATTTTATTTTATTCTTCCTAGTTTTGTAAATTTAATTTAATTTAGGGTACAAATAAAGTTTGTTGTTATAGTCAGCGTTCTTACCGCGCTGACCTGGACACTAGTTTTCACGTTTTGAAAAAAGACCACTGTGGACTTTTTTCAAAACGAGCCATCAGAAATCTGCTTCAATCTTCTCAGTGTTTCACTAAATGGGAAAATTTAGAAGAAAAAAAAAACACTGAGAAGAGTGAAGCAGATTTCTGAAGGTTCTCTACGCGTATTTTGATTTCGGGTTAAGGTGGACTTTTTTCAAAACGTGAACGCTGACTATGTCCCTTTAAGGTCTATTGATTTAAAATTAATTAAATAGTTTTTACACTGGACTGTTGAAGCTCGTGGAACTAACAGGAGGGCGTGACTTAAAGGATTTTTACTACGGTAGTAAAACTTCTTTAAAGCCAATCAATCGATGCAGTCCGCACGTCTGGACGCCCCTCAGCAGCTATGGCACCTGAGCCGTTTAATTTGATGTAAAAACTAGTACATTAATTAATCCTGCCGCCAAGATGAGATTGTTAATGGATAAAAGACAGTTAAACAAATTACAGAATTTCGAAAATGGAACAACAAAACTAAAGTAGTACTGGTTTGGTAGACTATTGATGAAAATTGCGGATTGACATAGAACCACCACTAAAATAAACACTGCACCATTTAAGTTCCATTACCGTTGCGTAAAATTAATTCGCTTGGATATTAGAAGAATGCGCAGTTTCTACACCTCATCGGGCTCACCAACGCCTAAAAAACCCCTAGCTACCACTACATAGACTTAAAATAACCGCTACAAGATACAGAGATTATGGTAGGAAAATGGACTGCAAAAACTACTTACGTGGTTATCAACTTAGGCCAAGTAAAAAAACAAAACAAATGTTTCTTGTCCGAATTTCCATAAAAAATAAAAGTCCTTCAAGCGAAACACACTTAAACAATCACTACCCTTCAGAGGTCAAAAAAGTCTTTGCTAGAAGCGACGCTCGGGTCTATTGCACAACAACTTAAAAACATTTAGTTTAAGTTTTATTATCTATAGACAATTTCTTGTTGGATATCCGACAGTCAAAATATAACAGAAGTCGTGACTTCGATGCCGGTCATAAGTGCACTTATACGTCAGGATCATGTCTTTCAACAATTTCTATTTTTATCTACTAAACAAATAGAGTCCAAGTCCAAGTATATTACATTTTTACTTCATTATATATGATATGTGTATGTTCGGTATTTGAAACGTTCGCTCGTTTTCTTAGAGACTTTTACGTCACATTATGGTACTTAAACGCTTTTAGCCTCTCGCTCTAGTCACTCGACACAACCAGTTTTTGCTTAAAACTAAACCAGGCTATTTTTTTCCGGTATTTCGCTGACATTGAGTGTCGTATGGATAACAGTGTCTAATGATATTTTTCTCTTGTAAATTCGTCTATGTTTTCCTTGCATGTAAACTTCTTCGTTTTTCGTCTCCAATAAACACAACTAATCGCGTCCTTCCTACATTGCATATGTTATTTTTCTGTTCATTTGGAACATAAACGTTTTCTCTGCAACGAAAGGCAGTCACAGCAGAGAATGGACAGTTGATAATAATGATGATGATGATTAATTTCTAACAAGGAAGTTCCCATCACATACAGTCGTTTTCAGGGAGGTCCTCGAAAAATATAACTACTTACAAGGTTAAAAATTTGAAATTAAAACGGTATAAAATATATAAATATTATTATCTACATGCACACACTATCGCTACACACACACACACACACACACACACACACACACACACACACACACACACACACACACACACACACACACACACACACACTATTCTACGGTTACATGCATGCCATTGGTCAGGCAAAACGGTCAAAAATAATAAACGCGATTCCCAATATTTTGGCACGTTGGACTGAGAATTAAGCTTGGCTAGTGACTAGAGTATCAGAGGTCTCACTTTCATAATCTTAATTAAGTGCTTTTCTGTGATACATAACAGAGGCTTTTTTTCTTGGAACAAAAATTAGTTTACAGTGGAACCCCGTATATACGGACACCAAGGGGACATGCCAAATTGTCCACATTAACGGGGTGACCGTATTAAGCGGGGTCTCAGAAAAAAGTCACGGATACGATGCAGTTTCCTTTGTAACTGAAACTCTGACCTGACCGTTTTTAAACTCTAAACTCGTTTAAAAAAGACGGTAACTTTACTTTGCACGGAATATTCCGTGCAAAGTAAAGTTATCGTCTTTTTTAAAACGAGTTTAGAGTTTAAGAACGGTCAGGTCAGAGTTTCAGTTACAAAGGAAACTGCATCGTCCTTGTGTCGATAAAACATATATCAGTAACTTTTTTCTGGGACCCCGCTTTTAGCTTGCGACACAACCAGGCGGACTAAAAATTCAACAAAACCTCTGCAAGTCATGCTATTAAGCTACTCTTTGTAATAAAAGCGTTTTAACTCGTAGAATTCTGTCATTATTTGACCAGTGTCCAGTTTCTTTAAGTTACCAAATAATCGCGACAATGAAAATTGACAGTTCACAGATAATCACTGTCCGTAAGGTGGGGTTGTCAATGTATGTCAGTTTGTCACTTGAGATACGGAAAAGTGTCCGTTATCCGTATTAACGGGTGTCCGTATTTAGCGGGATAATTTAAGAGAAAATGTATGAGGTTTTTGTCGGGACCAACGAAACTGTCCGTTATACCGGGGTGTCGGTATTAATCAGGTGTCCGTAAAGCGGGGTTGTTCCACTGCAAATAAGTTGAAATGGACGCTTAAAAAAGATAGTTCAAATGGGCGGTGCTACATCCTGGTAAAGCTTGATTAACACACACTGACATTTCACAGCAGTTGGTCGTTTTTCTGCTTCGCCATCCCAGCAACATTGCATCAGATGCTGCCACCCATCTGGAGGCTTCCTCCTGCCCTCAACATGGGACGGTCTGACACCTCCAGCCACTTCGTCATAAAACGAATCCAAATCACCACCTAGGTCAAAGAAAGCCTCCACACCATACCACATCTCCCACATCATGATGCCAAAGCTGTATATATCTGCCTTGCTATCGTACACACTGGATCTGATCACTTCCGGTGCTACGTAAGCAGGAGTTCCGGTCATGGTACCGGTGATCATGTTTGCTTGTTTAGTTAAACCAACATCGGCGATTTTGACCTCCCCATTGTGTGTTATCTGTAAAAAAACAAAACTTTAAGAACAAACTATCATGCTTGTTTTTATTTCTCCATGTGCAACTCTAAAAAAGTCCTCGACGGTTAAAAAGTCTGGCGTACTGTCCAGGACACCCTAAGTAAGACCAAAGTGCGTAATTTACACCCCGGAGCGACACAACGAGCACACCCATCCCTCTCATATGGAGTATCTTCCCAGGAGACTTGTATAACAGACATAATTTATTTATAACAATTTAATGGCAATAAAATCAAAGTCTAAATGTATACACAAACAAGCAAAGCCATTAGGATAATCTGTAAAAGAGTGGAACACTCCATAAGTAATCATGTAATAACAATCAATAAAAAAATAAATCAAAAAATAAATCAAAAATTCATTCCTCACTTAAAAACTTCTTCATTCCCGACTTTAAAACTGCACAACTAGGAGATAATCTAATATCTAAGGGTATCGAATTCCACATCTCAATTATCATATACTGCCTATATCTTTAACAATAACCTTTTTTTAGATTTGCAGATGGTTCTAAGTAACTCGCAGTCACTCCCCATGAACTCGGACGGTCCAAGAACCGGGCTAAAAATTACAAAACACACCGAAAATAATACATCTTTCTTCATTCTTACCAATATGTTTTCCAACTTGAGGTCCCTGTGAACAAACCCTTGACTGTGGACAAATCCTAGAGCATCAGCGATGTCCTCCGCCCATCGGATTGTATTTCTGTCGGTTGGTGGTGTTGAGGACGATAATCCAGGTATATTCTTGGGGTTCTTGAAAATGTGTCTCCTCAAGTCTTCCTTGCACAGCTCCATCACTAGTATCGCCCTCACCCGATCCCTTTCTTCAAGTAGTGCTGCACCATAGAACTTTACGAGGAGGGGATGTTTCAACTTCCTGCAAAAAGAAGAGAGTAGTAGAAGACTGACAAGGCTAAACTGGACAAATTTCTGAACAAGTATCTACTGAGGATGCTAAGAATACACTGGCCAATGAGGGTGTCAAATAAGAGGTCAGAAGACGGGCTAAGGCTTGCAACTTCAGTGAACAGATAAGAAAGGAAGGTGGCGTTGGATAGGGCATGTACTGTGTATGGACCACCAACAGAATCAAGAAAGCGAATCAATGGCCTTATTCTCCCAGAGCAGCCAAGCCTAAAAGCGGAGCTCCACATAAACATTTTTGTCCGTTGTTAATAGTTTGTGAAATTATTGTCATTGATAATACTGTCATTAAAAGTAACTGTTCAAGAAGGTTCCATAGGCCAAAAAAATTGTCAACTCCAATCGCAGAAATTTCACCGCCAAAATCCTGTCATAAGCCGTTAGAAAACAGAAAGATGTAAGACTTAAGCTAGAAATCCAACGAAAAATATTACCTGTCCAGCGGTAAAATTAAAAAAACAAAAAAAGTGACCTCGATGAGCTCTAAACGTCAGCCCGCGATATGGTCATGTGATACGGGTCAGTGTATACCTTATTTTGACAACTGTCAATTGACGATAACATGGATGCCTAATATCAAAGATGCAAGCCGATGTAAACGTTAACAAAACGTACATTGGAATAAGAGATTACATTTTAATACCTCCACTATTAGGGTTGCCTTGGGACCCCATTTCCCCCTCCCTCTGCAACTGTACGGCGGGCGGACGCGCGGGTGTACGTACGCTTACCCAAACCAAAATTTCTCAGCTCGATGGGTTTAGTAATTTTCCTTAGGTATGGATGCTCCGCTCGCGCGAACCAAAGGCGCGGGAGCTCCGCTATTAGTCAAGTAAGTCAAGTAGAAGTCTACGCTTGTATTGAAATGTAAAGTGATAGTCAAACAATACTTCACCGACTGGTGAAATGAATGCATGAAATAAGACTTATTTTTATCGTTTTAAAGGAATTTTGTGGAAGAACATGTTTTAAAAGTTTTTCTTTCAGTACAGCTATAATTCTACAGCATTTTTTTTTTTGCTACTGTAAACTGATTTCCTCGTGTGTATGTATATGTCTTTTGAAAGGAAAAAAAAATTACCTCAACATTTCTGTTTCAGCAAGGAAGGCACTTGCGTTAGAGACGTTTAGTTCAGTTTTCCAGACTTTCAAAGCCACGGGTTTTTCTTTTCCTCTCTGCCTCAATTTCCCTCGATAAACAGAGGCAAACGCTCCTTTTCCCAGGAGTGAACTACCATCGTCGTTCCATTCCAAATCGCTGCAACTGATGTCCAAGGAGTGCACTTCTTTGATACCGAACAGGGCTATGCGTTCCCTCAGCTGCAAACTCTTTTTGTTCAAAGGTTTATAGAATTCTTCTATTTCTTTCTGTGATCTGTTTTCATCTCTTAGCTGCTGACATAGCATTTTGGCAGCCTTGATGAGCTCAGGGATACGAGCTACAACTTGATCGAGGTAATATTGAGGCCTGTTCAGTTGCTCCACTACGTACGACTGCACACTCTTTTCTTCAGCAACTTCAGATATATATTTTTTGGAAGCTTTCGCCATGAATGTGAACTTGTCTTTTTCGAACTCTTTTCTTTTGCCCCAATCTTCCCATCTCTCTTTGACGGCAATAACACCAACCACAGGAACAGTGACTAACAAGACAGCCAGGCCGACTGGAACCCAAATGGGGCTTGTGACGCCAATGATAACCCGTTCAGTCACGGTAAAGCTTAATTCATCCAGGGAGCTGCTTGCAAGACTTGCAGCATTCTCTTCTAAAACGGAGCTCTCCAGATTTTGAATTTGTCTCTCAACAAAGTTTAATCGTTGTTGGAAGTACTGGATCAGGAAAGTACAAGCATCGGCAAAGACGTGATGCTCTTCTTCCCACGCGGCGATTACACCGTGATGGCGCTTCATAAGAGCTGTTTGGATGTACGGTTTGGCCACCTCCCAGCTTTTCTCCAGCTCTGGACTATAATCTAATGTTCGCGAAGAAAACTGTTCAACAACGTCAGGAGACTTAAGGTACTTGGACAGTTTGCTAACAACGTCGGCTGTTTTGTCCTCCAGATATTCCTGCAGCTCCTTGTTAACAGTACTCTGCTCTTTTTCAATCGTCACCAGGCGGTCAAGGAGAAACTTCATTCTCTCAATAACTTTGGCACGATCTTCTTGAGAATTTCGAATGAACGCTTTGGTTTGGTAAGCCATGCGATCAAGGAGGTAATCAAGCCACCTGAAGACAAAAACAGCATTAATAGTTTCAACAGCCTTCGAAATACATGCAGTAGTTACACCAAATTGAAGTTACTTTGCTGCAAGATATTTAATTTAATTTATACTTTGATTTATACTTTATACTTTTAATGACAACTTTTACAGAAGAATCAACCTAAGCTTTATTTTTGACAGGCTTGGCCAAGGGAAATTTTTATCATCAGTTTTAATGTAGCATATTGTTTTTAAACTCGCTTTAATATATTGTTTATTAGTATATATTAAAACAGTGTGTAACGTTTTTGGTGCGCGTTGATTGGCTTCTTAAACTCCGAATATCCTTTGCTATTCACCTCCGAGCAACGCGCGCGAGAAAATTGTAATCTTTGAAAGAAATAAACTGGTCAAAAATCATCGGGCAATATTATCTCACTGTTTTAGTACATACTAAAAAAACTATTCAACTCAGTGTCGGTGGCTACTGGTGGACATTTACCTCGCAGCTTCGTGACTTGGTAAATATCCACCACTAGCCACCTCTACTTCGGTGAATAGTTGTTAAATGGTTAATTTCATGATAAAGGTTAATCAACAAATGAAATCATTAAACATTATTACGGAATTGTCAGTTAAGCATATGCGATTTAACAAATTGACATCAGTTTTTTATGTGTCTATCCTGTTATTGATGATAAATTGCGTCATAACACTGTCGGGAAGTGTTGTAGATCCATGAGCCGCTAGGCGAGTGGATCTACAACAAACTTTGACAATGTTATGACGAAATTTATCATCAATAACAGGACAGACGCATAAAAAACTGATGTCAATTTGTGTTTTACAATAACAAAAAGCTAAAACTGATTTTAAAACGAAGGAAAGAAATGCATGAGGAAGATGCGATTGCCGTACGGCCGCAGAATCTAACTGTATTTCGTCCCTGTAATTCGGAGAATCATAGGCTCGTAAATTAAACGTTTGGTAAGAATACGGCCAGAAATGCAAGAGAAAATTCGAATTGTTCAACTAACCTTTAATCCAGTGAAAAGTGTTCACACAATATCCGCTAAAGCGCGGTTCAGCTTCTAAACTGACAGCACACATTCCCGCTCACCGCCGATTTTCAGGTCTATAACCTCGAGAAACATCCTCATCTTTTCGCTCTCAGGTTGCAATGGTTTCTTAAGCTTCAACCGATAAATTTTAGATGATTTCCTCATTGAAGACTACTTGTTTTGTGGAATAATTCTCGCCTCATCAAGAATGCAGCGCTAAATCAGTGCTGAAAAGTTTGACAGAACCTTCGCTGATTGCGTCAGCAACGAGTTTTATGCGTCTGTCCTCTTATTGACAATGATAATTAGCCAATCAGCGCCCGAGAATTCGCTCAGTTATTGTAAAATCAAGATCTGACAATTTTGTTTTTAAAAGGAGTTGGAAACAACAAAAATTCATGATACAATTTGGTTTGATATTTGGAATACAGCACCCTGCATTTAGAATCACATTAAAGTTTCAACGACTTAGATTCTTCCTAGACTCTAGCTTTTTAAGTGCTCTCCAAACTCCCCAAGTGCACCAAAATTAGATCAGTGCACAGCTAAAAGCACGAACCAATTGTTTTATAACATTGCCGATGGAATTGTACAACAAAACCGGCCGCGGGAAAAAAAACTAACTGTGCTTATTGTGTGCAGTGTGAGAACATAAACATAGCGGTCGAGCAATAAATTACACATGATCAAGTTTACACGATTGGAGCAGTTTGTGTCAAATGGCTAATAATTGACAGGGGCACCCAACGGAATATTTCGTTAAAATATCTGTTCGGAAGACGATTTGAGATCTAGAATTTTCGGAACATTCATTGTAAATTTTTTTGCTTGTCTGCCTGTCCTAGGATTTTCGAATATCTAAAAAATGGTATAATTGTTCATTTTTAACGGATTTTTTACTCTAAAAAGGTCACCTAGAATTTTCGGGAGCCTTCTTTGGCTGGAATGTTTTCGAAAAGGTAAGTTTTGATCCCTATAACTTTCGGATCACTAGACTTTCAGCTAGGAAATCCGAACAGATAAAAAAAATTTAGGGGATAAAAATATGCCTATATCTACCGTTTAAATACTAAAATACGTTCAACGGTGCTATCTTTAAGTGGTTTTGAACTATATTCTCGATGGGTGCCCCTGAATTGACTAAGTTTATTCGATGGCAGAACGAAGGAAAAAACTTGACGAAAACAGCAAATGCAGCAAATGCTACTGTTGATTCTGAGGTTAGTTTTCGCTGAATTAAATTTAAATTTTTACTCCCGAGTGGAAGAAAATTAAAACAAAACAACCTCAAACAGCCAAGCAGATTTCAAGGGTTAAAAGAGTCAAAGAATTCGGTTCCATGCTTAGTTTTAAGTATTTTTCTGGACCGATTTCATTCGTAGTGGCAGAATTAGGGTCGTGATGAAAATAAACGTTTTTCTTTTGAAAACGGTAGTTGAATGAATTGCCCGATGAAGTAAATTTTTCTCGAGGGGCAAAAATCACAACAGAACCGTAAACGCTTTGGTGTAACGATTAAAACTCGAAAACTTTCGTTCGGTAGCTAGGTGTTAGTGCCATCGAGCGGTTGTCAATAATGGTTGGCCCATTCCTCGGCGTTATGCCGTAATAAAAATTATTTTCGTCCTTCGAGACTCGCGCGTTAGTTGTTGTTGTTTGACTGAAGAAAAGCGCACAAACAACTTTGACGGCAAAATCGAATTTATTTTCCCTTTCGCTCTCCGTCTCGTTAAAAGAAACAGCTTACCTTGTAGCTCGTATCCTTGAAAAAAATATTGAAATGATTCACTTTCCATTGATTTTCTGAAGATAAGATGTAATCGCTTTCGCAAAAGACAGCGTGTGAGCTTTACTCAGTGAGATTTTCACTCGTCGATTACGTCATCAGCGTGCACTATCGTCCTCTCCCGTTGGTACTAGCACGCTTACGTTTACTGAATTTGATTTCGCGGCTCTGCTAGCCATGTTATAAATAAATTTCACCTAATTATCTATCTAGTGAGCACCTTATTTGTCATTTAAATTACCTCCATTGTGTCTCTAGCCTTGCTTCCATACTTTTCAAAACCATGGACTTGATACCATTCATTAGGCCAGCAAATTCGTTGGTGATTTTTCCATGACCTTGTGCCTCGCTGGCATTAGCCGATGACATGTAAATGATCTGGGAATCTGGGTCCAGACTGGGGCAGCACTGTGTGAGTTCTTTAATGATGTATTTCTTAACCTCATCAGCCTCTCCCGTTGGTACTAGGTCCCACTTGTTGCACACGAACAGAGCTCGAGTTGACGATGATTCCCTTTGCTGGTCAAGAGATACCCTTTTGGCTTGTTCAATGAGTACTTCTATCTAAAGAAAAACCAAAGAAATGATCATAATAAACTTGCAAATAAACTTTTAACTCTTTCCTCTCAGTTGTTTCTGAAATTACTTTTTTTTCCAAGGGGGTACTGGGTGCTGGCAGGAATGGACATCATTGGACATTTTGGAACCACCATCATAAAGGCCTGGCCAAACGGAAACGCATCATTGGACATTTTGGAACCACCATCATAAAGGCCTGGCCAAACGGAAACGCAAGTACTTGCGTCTCCTTTTGGCCAGGACTTGGTCGCACTTGCGTTGACTTGCGTTAACTTTGGTCGACATTAAAATTTCCACGCAAGTCAACGCAAGGGTTTTTCACCGTTTGGTCACTCAACGTGCGCAGTAGCATTGAAATGGCTTTTTTGACAACTTGCGTGCACTTGCGAGTAAACGTGCGAGTCCATTTGGCCAGCCAACGCATGTCTGTATGCAAGTTCAACTTGTAACTACTTGCGTTACCGTTTGTGGGTACGAAAGGGCGAGCTTGAAATGCCGGCAAATCAAAACAAACATGGCGGCTTCACGCGAGCGTGAAATTTTCGGCGAGAAAACGCGAGACTTGCTTCCTGCCAATGAAACAACACCCGTGCTTTCCTGTGTTGAGCAGATAAAAGAGTTTACAACACCCTAAAAAAGTGTTTACAACGTCCGCGGTGCTTCTGGCCGCTTTTGTGAAGTTCGTACGATCGAAAGCAAATGAGAAAATAAAGAATAGTCTCCGCGATTGTGAGATACTTCGAGCAGAATTTCAGAGATTCTGCTACATAAAGGATTAAGGTATGTCTCTAACTAACCTTGGGGTTAACAGATATTCGCACAAAAACCGACAACAACGGGGAACGCTCGTCTTTACACATCAACTCGAAGGGTTCGAAAGTTCGCGCATGCTCAAATAGCGATCTTGGACAATTTCTATTCTGATGACGTAATTGTTATTCGGGCGAAAATAGAAAATTTCCCCTTGTATTTACTAGAGTTTCCTTCGGTGAAATTCCTTAAAATTTGGCATAGATGTGATACCTTTTTAACTGCCCTTTTTGCCGTTTTTTAAAAAAAAATTGTAAGCCAGTTTTTTTTGCTTAGTCAAAAAAACACAAAATGACCAAAATGGCAAAAACGACCTGGACAACCCCTACTTTTTTTGTTTTTAAAAGTTATTTCTCATTAGATTCAATCCGTTGGGAGAATTTAAAAAAATTTCACCGAAGAAAATGAAAGAAATTTAAGATCAAAGCCATAAAAACACCAAAAAATAGGACTTTTTGAGTAGATGTAGCTCAAAAACAAAGGCCGTTATTTTAAAAAAGAATAATGCACAACATATTTTAGTCCTTGGTTTTAATATTTCGGCAGCTTTTATTTAACTAGTTTAAAAAATAACGCGAAAATGATCTCTTGATGGGTATCACTTGTGCGCGCGCCGTAATATCTCAAAACCCTATGGAGCCACCTTAAGGCTGTTTAAAAATACTTTTTAAATTGAGGCTGTGTGGTTTCTATTCACCCCACGCGTCGCCGTCCGTCAGCAATCCAGTCCTCTTTTACTACGATCGTTTGGACAAATGCAGAGGATACTTTGAAACAACAAACAATCACGATAGAGCGTCCAACTGGCTTTTCCTTCTACAAGTATTGTTCAGTAGTATTTCAGTAAACCTACCACGCCTTTCTGCACTTCAGTGACGTTCCCACTGTTGATCACGTAGATAAAAGCGAACGCTTCTGGAAGGTATTCTTTAACCATGTTGTCCATGATGATGGATTTACCAACACCGGGACTGTCCACCATAACGATTCCTTGCTGAAGGAAAAATGTTATGAGAATGATTAAAAAATACAAGTACGAGTTGTTTTCAGTGGTGCATACAGCCCTTCAGAAAAGTGGGCCCCGATCATCTAGACCCTGGAAAAAGAGGGGGCCCGCTTAAGAGAATAATTTTCTCCGCCTTGCAGGACTTGGTTTGGCCTTAAAAAAAAAAAAAAACAAAGATCGGGGCCCGGGCTCCCCGCACACCTCGCATAGATGCACCCCTGGTTTTACTGTGAATGGATTTACTGTGAACATGGATTTTCGTCGGAAATTTTAACACAGTAAAATTTTGTGGATTGTAAAACCTAAGGTGACACGTAGTGATATTAAGTGCAGTAAGCTAAACAGCAAGTTCACTGACATGTTTTTAAGCGTGTTAAAAGATTAATAACCGAGCTCCAGCGCGCCAGCGGAGCACCATGGGTAAGGAAATTGGTAAACCCATGAAGCCGAAAAAAAAAATTGGTTATCGAGTTAGCGTACGCCTACAGATTCTCAGGGAAGGAGAAGGGAGTGACACGGCAATCCATCGGGGGAGGAAAATGTCATTTTATCGTATCCCAAGAAACGTTAAGGTTAACTTCGGCTTGTATTTTTGATATTGTCCATCCATGCTATGGTCAATTGACAGCTGTCGAAACAAAGTATATGCTGACCTGCATCACATGACTTAATCGCATAAGAGTATTTTGACAAAATTTTGAGAACCAGAAAATGAGCGTGGAGCTTCCCTTTTAGGCTTGGCTAAATCTGTATATTATTAAACACTGCTTCTTGCAATTACCCCCAAATTGTCAAAAATTGCTCGAAGATAGTTACAGATTGAGCCTCTACTCATCACAAACCTTCAGCAGGCTGTGTGGCCAAAACAGTTCAATCTTCTTGTAGTCAGAATCCTTCTCACATTTAGCCTTCACTTGGACAAAGGAAGAAATCTCATCTAGATAGCTTCGTCGATTAAGCAAGATAGTCTTCTCGGTGAGTCCTGTTTTGGGATCCTTGTCTTTGAAGTGCACCACTAATTTCGGTGTCGTTCCGAATTTTAGCTCACAGAGAGTGGACGTCGTGTTGAGATGAGAGTAAGGAAGAAGTTGCTCTCCAAGAATCAGATTCAGCAAGGTGCTCTTTCCAGAATTTGTCTCACCTGGCAAGATAATCTTATTCAGTAGTCAATTTCTACAATACCTTCTATATATTTTTTATGGGATGGTGCAGTCGGTGCAACCTATTCTCAGTTTGTGCCACCAGTTCTCAATTAAAAAACCGTATTGAGCTCTCAAACCTCTGAAGGGAAAACGAAACTTGGCTCGAGCCATGGTAGAGATCAAGAAATCGAGAATGAAGTTTCAGTGTTTGACTTAGTGAAGAAAATCCAATGGAAATGAAAAATGGTTCGAGGAGTTTCAAGAAACATTCCTCGACAGAACGTCCCTGTAATTTTGCCCCCGATTTCTCCTCTGGAGGTTTAGTAGGAAAATCGGGATTTCACTGAACACCAAAAATGCTTAAAGAAATGGTTGAAATCTGTGCCCGAAATTAAAAGCTAATGACACCATCTTACATGCCAGCTTCTGAGCAAATATATTTGTCACAAAAACATTTACCAATTGCCTAGCCTACACGAGCAGATAAATATAGCCACATAAAAAATTGCTCGCATAGACGACTCGCTGTCTTTCATTCAGAGAAGTAGTCGCATGGGTAAGTGGACCTTTCTGGCGCGACCTGAACGGAGAATATTTCGGCCTCATTCAGAACGCATGCGCTGATTGCCTACACACTACTTGACTAGGAAGGACAGAGGAACAAAATTCCGATTGATATCACCACTAATAACCTGTTGCTGTGTAGTTTTCTCGACCGCGTGACGCTTTGCGTGACATTTATGTGACCTGTGGCACTCGTGTGATTATGACGTCATCGGTATGCCGTTGCTTCCAAAGCTATATGCTGCTCAGCTCTCTGATTGGATAGCGAGAAAACCAATAAGCTCCTTCTTACAAAGAGTATTTTAATTTAACTTACCTGCAACGAGTACAATGCAGTCCTTCTGCTTAAGATCCCTTTTGTTCATAGCGATTTTGTCTTTGAGGTTTCCTATATTCTGCTCCAAAAGAATTCGAACCTTGCTATCCATGCTGTTCAAACAATCCTCCGTATCCTCGTAGAATTTGTGCAGGATTGCTCTTTTTCTCTCGTCTTCCCACTTGGCATCCGTTAACACACAAAATGCCTGATCAAGGACGAACATAGTAAAAGTTAACGATGTTTATAAAAGTTAGCCAAGTCACTATCTGTTTCCTCATTGGCTAAGAACCTACAGCTAATTCTGGGAATTGGGGCAACCTACAGATTATTTACTAATCTGCTAGTAGATTCTGGGGGCCCTGTCACTAAACATCAATAAAATTCTGTTAGAAAGTCCACTAAGGCCCGGTTCAGACGCCGTTCTTTTCATGAGCCGAACTCAATTCGAATTTGGACCGACCCAAATTGACAAAAGTACGCCTCTTGATTCAGACGCCGTACTTTTTGGCCGTTCCGAGGCCGTTTCTAATACAGTTGCAATGAAACCAGTCAAAATACATTAAAATAATTTATGAATTAGGATCGGCACATGAAAAGTACAGCGTCTTAATCAAAGCCGTTCCAAAGGCGTTCCACAGGCGAAATTCTCGGCCAAGCCAGGCGGGAAGAACGGGTGAGCCGTTCCAAATTGAAATAGCCGTTCTTATTTGATTCAGACGCCGATCCTTTCATGTACTTAATCCAAGGAATTAGGTTCGGCTCATGAAAAGACCGGCGTCTGAACCGGGCCTAAAACGGTCAAACGTCCCCTTCAAGGACAGGCAATTGCTGTCAAATTCTGCCTATGCCCGGTCTCCCCCCCCCCCCTTCTCCAGCGGCTACCAATTGATAGATGCATTAGACGTGACACTGAGGGCTCAGTTTATCATTCATTCACAGAAATAATGGCTTCATTTCTTAGAAATCGAATGACCCCAATCCTGTGTTAGCTGACAAAGGTTTGCCTTAGTCGTATCTTTTCCTCGACAAGCGGAGCTAGGATCAAGGTATATTCTAAATTTCATTGTAAAATAAAGGTTGTGCACTCTATTTCCGCCTTGAGAATCAAACTCCCTGTATATTTTACCCTTGGTACAATCTGGTATTTTCTCAGGCTGCGTGAAGCCTTCTCGTATTTCCTCGGAGACGGCGCCGCACGCAAGTTAGTGTTTTCCTTTGTTTTATATTCAACATCATATATTACCATACACCAGAACAAATAAAACAAATTCCCAAATTGTACCAAGGGTAACATTGAACCACAATGCGTACATGTCCGTAAACCGACCGTAAACCGCCAGATAAATAGTTAATCTACTCGCAAACCGACTCTCAAAATTGGCTTAAACTGCCAAATCGCCAGAGTATAATAAGTCATAATAGACTCTCATTCAAAGGATATCCTCGGCCATTCAGCAGGAATCGACCAAGTAGTAATCCATCTTCAACGTTATTTTTTTGCTGTTATTAAAGAATGATATTTCATCTGCCCTAATCCCAAAATAACGATAATGACACAAAACATCGTTGGCATTTTATACATACCCAGCAACAGAATTCAATCGGATGTTCTACAGTTGACAAACTAAGTAATGCGTCGAGCAATTGATTTCGTGAAATTGACGCCACTAGGTCTAGCCCGACATAACCTCACCTCCTCTGCCGTCCAAATGGATTTCCTTTTTTCTTTCTCCCGATCCTTCATCTCGTCTAAACATGGCCGAAGTTCTTGGTACGAAGCTCCGAGGGCTGTCATTGTTTTGATCATTTCCTCGATATCGATGGTGTCGATGCCTTTCAACTCAGTCATGTTCTAAAAAGGTAACTTAAACGCGTATAATGCAATGTAAATGAATCAAGGAATCACCCATAACGATGAAAAGGCTTTATAGTCGAGAATTCTCCCATTGCAACGGCATGTTACTCATAAACGTAAGCCATGGCCATTGTTTTTTTTTAGGGTCATACAACCCTTCAATACTATACTACGGTATTTAACACTGTCGCGAGACATTGGCTCAGCAAACACCAGAATAACAACGTGACAGGTCACGCAATGTGTGGAAAAAAGCCCAAAATATAGCCATTTAGAAGCTTAAAATTTTAATTTTTAAAAAATTCTGTAGAAGGATCTCGATTGAAATTATAGATATAGAACGACTTACGGATTTAATGCAGGGAACATCGCTATATGACTTCGTAATATAGCTTATAATTTAACAATAAATTTAAATCAAGCATTATTGCATGCTATTAACTGAACTATCTATACCTCTGTATAATTACGTATACACTTTCTTTCTTCTGTAAGTTAATCTGTCTTTACACTTTTTTCCAGGTTATTTTCGCTTTTTTTTAGTAAACTTAGTTTTTGTCTACGTGTTTGTGTGCTGTTGTATGCGTGTCACGGGCACCCCAGGACCCCCCCCCCCCCTCCCGGCTACGCCCCTGACGTGACATAGTCTACAGTAAAATGTGTTAAATTCTAAGTGCTTGGAGTCGTAAACGTGTGATTAAGCTATAATCATTGAACCTGTGTTTCCAGCTCTCGCTGCCGTCGTCGTTTCCCTTAGATTCTTTGGTTGATAAAATTATAGACGTGACACTGAGGGCTTACTCGAAACAATTTATCAGTTATCTTAAGAAATAATGGCTTCATTTCTAAGAAAACGAGGGGCATTAATCCTGTTATAGTTGACAAAAGTTTACCTTAGCCGTAGTATATTTTCCTCGCTTAAGGGAGCTGGGATCAAAGCAGATTCTAAATAACGTTGTATGTAATGGTTATGTTCTTCATTTTCGCTATGAGAATAAGCTCTCTGTATATTTTACCCTTGGTGTGGTACAATCTGGTATTTTCTCAGGCTGCGTGAAGCCTTCTCGTAGAGAGAAGACGGAGACGGCGTCGCACACAAGTTAGTGTTCTCCCTTGTTTTATATTCAACATCATATATTACCATATACCAAAACAAAGTTAATTCCCAAATTTCACCAAAGGTTAAATTGAGCCACAGTTTAAACGTGGAGGAGCAAAAATGATGGCCATGATAATTTATTCTTTTTTTTCAAACTTTATACTTTATTCGTCCATTATATTTCTAATTTACAGAAATGTCATATATCTGCTAAAAATATTAATATATAATGACTGGAGATCTTAGCAAGCTCTACTGAGCTTTTCTAAAGAAGATCCCCATATGTTAAAAACTAACAATAATATAGCAGATGGATATAATTTCTATAAATGTAGTATCTAACACGGGTTTTGCTATTTTTAAAAATTAACTATAATCTAGCTTAAGGAATACATATGATTTTGCACATAGGCTTTTGCTGATTTTTTAAATAGGCTATATGTTTTTAATACTTTAAGTTCCTTAGGTAATTTATTCCAAATTTGGGCCCCCCTAAATTTAAGAGAAAATTTCCCATAATTTGTCCTTTTATAATCAATATATATATTTGAGGCTGTTCTAGTGTTATGGCTATGGATCATTTAATTTAATTTAAAGTAATTAGTAAAATAACTTGGTAGATTATCACTTAAGTATGAGTACATAAAGAGTGCCATCAGGTATATATTTAACTCATATATATTAAGAATTAATCTTTAATGATAGGAATAGTGGTCTAGATTTTTCCTTGTATTTTGCAAACTTCATAATTCTAACTATCTTTTTTTGCAGCATAAATAATGATTTAAGCCTGGATGGATAAGTACTTGTCCACACAATATTACAGTATGTCAAATAAGGGTATACCATGGTGTCATAAATTGTCTGTAGAGTTTTTTGAGATAAGTAATGCCTTGCCTTGGCCATTATACCTGTCATTTTTGATATTTTAGTAGCAACTTGGTCAATGTGATATTTCCATGTGAACTCATCGTCTATGTATAATCCCAAAAATTTAGTATACTTAACTTGCTCAATTTCTTGGTTGTTTATTTTGATTGAAACATTTTGATTTGATTTCTTCCCTCTGGATTTGAAAATTATAAAGTGTGTTTTTTTAATATTTAAAGAAAGTTTATTAGCAGAAAGCCAAGATGCAACCTTACTTAACTCTCGGTTCATTGTTTCTTTTAGAGTAACTAAATTTTTATGACTCAAAAACAGATTTGTGTCATCAGCAAAAAGAATAATTGATAAGATCTCAGAGCACCTTGAAATATCAGATTCGCGGTTTCCCAAACTGGAGAACAAACTGGGTGTCTACTACAGTAACAACTGATCTAACGTCATTAAAAAAATATGCAGTATATCACTGACGCCTGGGAAATATATTTTAGTATTTTGCTTATCAATCCTAATCATCCTAAATTCTGAGATTCTTTAATTTTATCGCAAATCTGTCTATAATTGTAAAAGCTTCTGTACAAAAACGTTAAACTTTATGTGGAAAATAACGTGTGTACACTATACAACTATATATAAAGAGCTCTATAAAACTTTCTTTGAGAACTTCAATACGCTAATCTACTCTCAATGATTGCTTTTTTGCAACAGAAGATAAAATAAACTCTTTTTACCTGGAACACATTGCACTTTGAGGTTTCTAGACTGCTTTCTTTCGAATTCTTAAATTTCGGAGTTTAAGTCGAAATTAAATCCGGGTTTAAGTGACTTAACCTTAGTAAACGTGAGTTTAAGTCACGATTAATTCATGTTTAATGTCCCTTAAATTTTCTTTTTCGCCTTGTGACATCAGTCCTCCGTACAAAAGAAAGGAAAGAAATTTGAAGAGTATAAAATCCCTTGCACGGAGTCTAAAACGGGATAAGGACTCCATGGCTCCGAGCCGGGCCCCATTGCAAACGTTTTCAGGGTTCCACACTCTGTAGCAAAATTATATAAGGGCTCCAAGCTGCAAAACGAATGGGGCTCCAGGCTCCACAGTGAAAATTTTAGAGCTCCTAACAGAACTTCATTTAGTCTACAAGCAGGTATTTACCAATAGCAAATTTATTTTTTTCCAAAAACTGCGTTAAAAGGGTTTATGGTACCTGCACACTAACATGTCGTCGTTTCAAATATATTCTAGACAATTTTTTAGACAATATTTTTGATAATCATTAATTAAAAAAATATATTGTTTAGTCTAACTACTTTACTATTATGCGAGTTGCTGAAGAGAACTCTTTTAAAAAATACCTACTACAAAGATAATATCAAACTTACAGGAAGTTTTGAACACAATGATGTACGACACGACACGACAGTACGACACGCTATTAAGGTGTCTTACTACAGTTTTGAGGGGGTGAATGAGCCCAACTTTTAACAGGCTAGCTCTGAATAAACATTAATGCAAAATAAAATAAAATAAAATAAAAATCTATAAAATATATTTTTTTTAAAATATATATATTTTTTTTTTTTCTCTTTTTTAAAATCTTTTTTTTTTTTTTTTTTTTTTTTTTTTTTTTTTTTTTAAAAAATTTTTTTTTTTTTTTTTTTTTTGGGTCGTACGTAAAGATTTTGAAAGAAACGCTACTAGACTACTAGTGCCCAGTCCCTCGTTCGCATATGATGGCTGTACTCTGCACCAAACAGTAATACAAGAAAGATAATACATTTTAAAGCATTTTAAAAAGGATTTTAAAGTTTGCTCGTTTGCTCACCACAAAACTGTAGTAAGCCACCTTAAACTGGCTGTTCAAGTTCCTCAATAATCTCTTCAATATTTGGTCTCGCCCCAGGCTCTGTTTGCACACATCTCCGCAAGAGGGCGCGAAGAAGGCGGTTTTTTACCATTGCAATTTGTCGATCACGCCTTTCAGGATCTGGCAATTCCCGGATGCACATTTCGCAGAGGAGAACACCAAAACTGTACACATCGATCTAAAGACAGAAACAGTTTAAAAAAATAAATAAATACTACACTGAAGATATTTGCTTCTAAGAAGCTTTTGGAACACCAAGAGCGACGGATAAAAAACACAATAGCCTCCATTTGCCTTCAAAACTATTTCTACCCATTTTATCCAATATAAAACATACGCCGTTTCTAGACTCGCCTTATTGTTGAATGTTCGGCGCAGACATCCCTGATACCTTAAAGATATTTTCTATGAGATTCCGAAAAGTGAGATTGCTTATTCAAGAAGAAAATTAAACGTGGTATTTCTTTTTATGTTCCTCCTCAAAAGAAAAATAAAAGACAAACAAATTCGGTGTCTGTAGTCTTTTGAGAAACCACCAAAAGACGGAGAGAGAAAATGAGGATGATTATCCACAACAAGACCCTGGCTTCTTAGGGCATGAACATTGACTTAATATTTTTTTAATAAAAATCTAATGTTCTGATGCTGATTTCTGTTTATGCGTCCTATGAAAGCGGGCACGCAGGTAAAATATATTTGCTTATTTTAAAATTTGAACCACGCACACGTAAGACATTTCGTAAGCTCGAGCGTTTGTCTTAAGACATCCACAATCACTAATGAAGGAGTTATCCCCAAAACGTCTGACTGTTTTTACAGTGCATCGAAGGCACTTCAAATGTTTGTTTTACTATTTTTGTCATAGCTAACCTTGATTGTTTGATTTGAAGTAAGTGCTTCAGGAGCAATGTAAATCATAGCTCCAGGGGCAACTGTCATGGTGTGTTGCATGAAATTAGCAGTACCATAATCCGACACTTTGCCTCTCCATTGGTCACCTTGTCGCCATAGCAACACATTCGCACTGCTTATATCGCGGTGGATAATTGCAGAAGGTGTCTTTTGGTGAAGATAACTCAATGCTCTTGCCACATCAAGAGAAATAACTGAGACTTCTGTTGCAGAGAGAGGTCGCTGCTCTAGCAATGCTCGTAAACTTGATTCCATGAGCTCTGTTATGAACAAAGGACTTCCCTCGTCATTTGTTGCTCCAATGAATTGCAACAAACAAGGATGGCGGCATCTTGAAGCAATGTCCATTTCTCGTTCAAACAAACTTCGGTTGTAAGCAGAAAGAATCAACTCATGGATTTGTTTCACAGCTACAGCACAGCCACAATACCTGCCCTCCATAACACTTCCCCAGCCTCCCCTACCAAGGAGTTTATCTGTCAGCTGAACTTGATCACGGGAAATGACCCAGTCAGGGGACTGTTGACGTTGTTGTTCACTTAATGATTGCTGAGCTGTTGACAGAGTTGTCTCCATTTCATTCATTTCCTGGTCTTTTGCTCTCAGTTGTCCTTCTAGTCTAGTCACTTGTTGCTGAAAACTACCAGATTCTTCTTCTTTTTCTCTAAGTTGTCCTTGTAAGTTTGTCAACTGTTGTTCAAGCTCCCTTAATTGTCTCTGCAGAGTCTCTTCGTTTCTTTCTCTCTCTTTCAACTGCTGTTCCGTCTCGTTCAACTGTCTTTGCAAGTTTTCTTCTTCTTGGTTTTTTCCCTCAGCTGCTCACGCAAGCTGGCCTCTTGTAACTCTTTTTCACGCACCTGTCTTTGGAAATGTGTCAACTGCTGTCCCTTCTCCGTCGATAGCCTTTCTGAGTTTTCTAATCGTTGTTGCAGCTCCCCTAGTTGTCTTTGTAAGGTCTCTCCGTGTTCATCTCTCTCTCTTAGCTGTTGTTCTTTCTCCCTCAACTGTCTTTGTGAGTTTTCTTCTTGTTGCTCCTTCTCCCTCAGCTGTTCCTGCAGGTTGACCTCTTGCAACTCTTTTTGTGTTAACTGCTGTTCCCTCTCGGTTGATAGCCTCACTGAACTTTGTAACTGTTGGACCATATCCCTCAATTGTCTCTGCAAATTTTCTTCTTGCTGCTCCTTCTCCCTCAGCTGCGCATGCAAGTTGGCCTCTTGTAACTCTTTTTCTCGCAACTGCGCTTGAACATTTGTCACCTGCTGTTCCATGCCCCTCAACTGACTTTGCAAGTCTTGTTTTGGATCTTTTCCTCTATCGGCTGTTGGTAAAATATTTGAGTTTAGTAGCGCTTATAAAAGGTTTGGATTGCCTTTCAATCAATCAACTTTATTAAAAGAGGGTAACGGCAAACAGTAAAAACTACTGACAAACAGCGGCCCTCGGATACATTACACTACATAATATATACTCGGATTACAAATTACAACTACATAATATATACAATTTAAAATTTGAATTAAAATACAGAAATTTCTAAAAATAGGGATTAAGAATTAAAAAACTGTAAAATGATGAATGTCCTTAAGGCTAGATGCGTAAAAATCAATTAGGCCATTTTAAAACAATGTAGACTCTCACTTTTCTTTAAGAAATTGGGAAGAGTGTTCCAAAGTCAGTTGCTCTCACGCTAAATGATCGCCCTCCTTCGGTTTTCGTTTGAAACGGGGGCAGGCCAAGGACAGAGCCATCGACTATTTCCATTTTTCAGAGGGCACTAAAAGTTCGTTCATATAGGATGGGCTTTCAAACCTAACAATGATAATCACATTGGACAGTTACTTTAAAAAAATATTGACCTAGAAAACTGTCCGCCTATTGAAACCCCTGTCTACTCTCCTCTACCTTGTATTATTCGGAATAGAACTAAAACATTACAAGTCATCTTATGATTATATCAACATGGAGTCAGGAAATTACATAACTAACTGGTCTTGGGGTAAGGCCACTTTTTAAAATGGTCCGACGTTCGTATATCTTTCCATATCGTGCTCTCTAAATTTATGTTGAACATTTTGACGGATATCTCAATATCAAAATACCGTACAGACCTGAGACTTGGATAAGTAGGCTATGTAGTAATTTTTTACATCATGTAATATTCTTTTTTTTTTTCTTACTCAACTCAATAGCTTTGGATTATTTTTTTTGTTGTTGCTCGTGACAGTGAAAACCGGCAACAGATCAAAATGAAATTGTGACTGCACCACTATTTTTCTAAATTACTACTGAAAGAATGCAATAAAAAACATGAACCCCTGAGGAACGTAGCCTTACCTGATGTTCTATAATCATAACTCATTAATCTTGCATAGTTTTCATCATTTTGAATTTGTTCCTGAATGGAATCATGCTTGTCTGGTGTTTTTGTTTCTGTAGCTTCTGTGGGGTTTTCATCAAAGTCCTTCTCTAGTATAACAGTTTCTAAAGCCACCAACTCCGCATTATTTTCACTCCCAACTCTTTCATCCTAGATGAAATTGAAAAAGTGCAGTCAATAACATTTACCGTGTGACACAAAATTGGCGATTTTTGTCTGTATGTTTTTTCGTTTGGATATAAAGTTTTTTTTCTTGTACAGAAAATAAAATTTTGCGTTTTTCTGCAAACCGTCAGTGTACAGTTGGAATTACAACAGCTCAATGTATTATGTTACTTGTATGTCATGTATGTAATCGAAATGCAGGTAAAATAGGTACAGTTAAAATTAACCAGGACTTAACCCTATTAGCGGGTTTTTTTTTTTTTGGGGGGGGGGGGGGGGGTTTTTTTTTAAGCCCCCCCCCCCCCCCCCCCCCCGTAGCTCATTACAATAATAGCATCTTGCTAATGTGGTTGACTGCGCTGGTAATGACAGAGGCAGAAATAACAACTGCACTCTTGTATGGTAAACATTCAGACGATGCCTGTTTTCTATTGTAGCGTATTACGCATAACTGTTCTTTTTTTAAGACGAAAAAAACACGAAAAAGAAAAATAGGGGAAGCGCGGGGGACGACGGAAAAGGCCTGCCCCCAGGTTCCGCACGTTTACTTTATCCCTCACCCCATTTTCCAGCCGGTTCGAAAGATAAAGGAGGTCTCTGCGAAGGAGAGAGTATCGATGGTCTCCTTTTTAGAGTAAAGTAAATAATTTTTTAAGGCTACATTTCATTTGAATGGAACATGTTTTCTTGAACGTAAAGCAACCTGCGAATTGTACTAAAGCCATAAAAATTTTGGGTCGGCCAGGGGTTTTAGGTATACGGTAAACAGGGTGGATTTTAACTAAGGGATGCAGTATTTTAAAGATAAAATTGAGCTTTTTATGGTATTTGGTTTTATATATGTTTTTTATATGGTTTTATGGTATTTTGGTATTTGGCATGATTTTGAGGAGAAATGTTGGGTATACTGGGTACATGCATGTTTTTCAGGTATATTGGTATATGGCATGCTTGAGACATGCTTGAGGTGACCAAGGAGTCACTGAACGAGTTAAATTCGCAGAATTTGACATAAAAGACACTAAGCCTACAGGATCGTCTTTAAAACAACAATCCACATCTATCGCAAACACGAGTCAGGCTACTGAGTCTGCTAAAGGCGAACTCGACATGTTAACAAGCCTCGTGCAAGACATTTTACTAGTTATGAAAACTTTACAAGAGGCTCACGATGCCTCGCTACTGCAAGATGTGGGTGACGCCGACGATCCCCCGTTGTCTGACAGCAAGAATAAGGAAGACCCTCCGCCACAGCGACCCAGAACCGAGCCACAACCGGACAAACAACCCAGTTCCAAAACGACGGGAGAATCAGCGACCGCTGCTACTGGAAAGGTAGATTCACTCGTCACCGAAGTAACGGAGGACGAAGTCACGGGGCCAGCGATCTCGGAAAAAATCGCATACGTTCTTAACAACATACTAGCCACTGGTCTTAATGAACAAGCCACTAAGCGGCGAAAAGAAAACATTCATAGACCAACAAACAGCAAATTACTTGCTCAAACTCGTGTCAATCCCGAGATTTGGGATATTGCTAAAAAGCAAACACGAAGCATGGATGCTAGGCTTCAGGCCTTGCAAGACACCCTAGTTAAAGGGCTAATTCCTTTTGCGGAAATGACAGGAAAGTGCGTGAATCTATGGAATAAGGCGTTACATTGCCAACCAAGGAGACTTTATGGGAAGCCCTATCGAATTCCCTTCTTCTTGTAGCGGCCGCTAACCACAACCTCAATATTTGCCGCCGTGACTTGTTCAAAGCAGATTTAGATGACAACTTCAGGGTTTTGTGTAATAACAAACATCCAATTGGAAGCGAACTGTTTGGTGACGATTTCACCGAACGGCTGAAAACAGTTACCGAGAGTAACAAAGCAGCCAAAAAGCTCACAAGATCCACCAAGGCTAGTTCTCAGAAGTATAAAGGCCCACCCAAGTCTTTTTTGGCCAAGGGGGGCGCAACCAGCGTGCCTTCAACCAGTACAGCAACCAAACCAGAGGCTATCAGAGGAGCAATCGCCCCTTGCACATTAAGAAACCTTCTAAATTCGAGACAAAAACAATCAAACAGACTGTGAAACAGTCATAATTTAACCTAAGATAAGCCCTGTATCCATAACTATTACTGGTGGAAGAATTAAGAACTTTCTTGCCAAGTGGCAAGATATCACCTTTGACAGAACTATTCAGTCTATTCTGACCTATTCTGTCTATTGTACAGGGCTACAAACTTGAGTTTTATTATATATTAAGGATATTGTTAAACAGTCAGCTCCAGGTAGCAAACAACCAGAGCTTATCCTTCCTGCTTTCCCAGCAGATTGTAGGGTTTGTGTTTACTCATTCGTCTCTGAATATATTAAGTGTACTGCACCCCTTAGAGGTGGGGAAACTAGACTCTTTATCAGTTTTGTCAAACCCTATCAGGCAGTGTCTAGGGACACTATTACGCTGGATTAAGAATGTTATGATCAAGTCTGGTATTGATATAGGAGTGTTCATTTTGTTTATAATACTGGAGAAGACAATGAATGTTATTCGGATGTTTGCAGCAAATTTAAGGCACTCTGTGAGGGACGAAACGTAATTTATAAGAGGTTAGTGTTTAATCACCGTAACCAAAAAGAGGGAGAGCAGGTTGATAACTTTGTCAGCGAACTGAAACGGTTGTCGCTAACTTGTGAATTCGGCGAACTGCTATATTTCCTAATAAGGGATCGAATTGTCGGAGGTGTATTATCTGATGAGCTGAGAGGGGAACTGCTGAAGAAACCTGACCTGACCCTACAGAAGGCTCATGATTATTGTCGTACCGGCCTATGAAGCCTCCGAATTAAAAGTTTACCAGTCCAACAAGTGCTTGAACAGATCGTTTGTTAGGAATTCAGCCTGTTAGAAAGTCAAAAGAACCTGACAAGACAGCTGCTCGTTCTTGTAAGTTTGTGGCTACTAGCACCCATTTACTCGACCATCTCGTTGTCCTGCATCTGGAAAACAGTGAATTAAGTGTAAGTAAGAAAGCCATTTCGCCTAAGTGTGCCCAGGGAATGTCAAAGAGGGCTCGAAAGTTGATTTAGTGCAACAAGAAAGCACACCTGACCTAGACACTCGAAATGTTAACAAGGACGTGCATACATATTTTGCATACATTGAAATTGGAGGTGTTTCTGATGCCAGGAAATCCACTGAAAGAGCCTTGTCACTCTTAAGGTTGAAGGGCAGAATGTTGAAGTCAAAGCCGACACAGGTGCAGAAGCTACCGTAATTTTATACCATCTGTACAAGCAAATCACCAAAAAACCCCTAGAAGCAACCTTTGAAAGGCTGGCTTGCAACTAAGCCCATTCACCCAAAAGGCTGTGTACGCTTTTAAACTTAATACAAGAATCGTCAAATGAATATTTTGTACCTTGTTGTTGACTGAACCTTTACACCCTTATTGGGATGTGATGCCTGCTTGGATTAAGGAGTCCATCAGTTTATGAATCTCTAACTGATAGATACACCAGTGCCTAATCCAGCCTTTTCAGATACGCCGAGAGCAGAGGAAGACCAGACCAAATTCCAAAACGACCCAATTTTGAGGGAGTACCCAGATTGTTTCAGTGACAAACCTGGTATGCTTCCAAACAAAGTACATCTGGAAGTTGATGCTTCAGTACCTCCAGTTGTTTACCCTCCCAGGAAAATTTCAGTTGCTATGCTGGAGCCAGCACGAGAGAAGCTCAAGGAGATGGAAGAAGATGGCATTATTGCGAAAGAGGATGAGCCTACGTCTTGGGTATCATCAATGCTAGTTATTGACAAAAGCAAAGTGAAGGATAAAGGAACGAACACTCTACTGTCAAAGGATAATGTTCGAGTTGTATTGACCCAAGGGATCTTAACAAGGCCCTGAAACGACTCCATTATGCAATGGTTACTGTAGAAGAAGAGGTTGCGAACCGACTTTCAGGTGCACAGAATTTCACATCACTTGATACATGCAGTGGATACTGGCAACTCCCCAAAGATGATGAGAATTCCAAGCTCTTAACTTTTAACACTTCGTGGGGGCGATATCGATTTACAAGACTTCCTTCTGGTATCTCACCAGCGCCTGAAGTCTACCAAAGGGAGATGGGCAGACTGTTTGAAGGGGTTCCTGTTGAAATGATAGTGGATGATTTTCTGCTACATGGTAAAGATCAGCTTGAGGTTGACAAAAAATTAAGAAGAGTACTTGACAAGAGCAGAGATGTATGATCAAAATTCAACCCAAAAGAAGGGAAGCTCAGAGTCCCAGAAGTAAGATATGTTGGACACCTATTCTCATCTGAAGGTTTGACACCTGATCCGGAGAGGATCAGAGCCATTAATGAGATGCTACCCCCAGAAGACAAAGAAGGTGTACTTCGCATACTAGAAACTGTAAATTACATGGACAAGTTCATTGAGCACAAGGCTGACATACAAGAACCCATATCACAACTTACCCCAAAAGAAGCAGCATTTGTTTGGGAAAAACCACAGTAAGAGGCTTTGACAATCTGAAATCGGTCATCACGAGTGCGCCTGCACTAGCTTATTTTGAAAACAGCAAGGAAACAGTGCTCAATGTAGATGCAAGTAGCAAAGGCCTTGGCGCAGTGATCCTGCAGGAAGGCAAGTCGGTTGCATTGGGATCCAAAACACTAACTACCTGTGAGAGAAGATATGCAGACATTGAGAAAGAGCTGCTTGCACTCGTCTGGGGTGCACAGAAATTTCACACTTTGTGTGGTTTGTTTTTTGGGTACGTGTACGGGCGCAGAGTAATTGTAGAGACAGATGACAACCCTTAGAGTCCAAGCTGAAATTGCAACAAAATTTTTTATAGAAACTTTTTCAATAAAAAAAATATGTTATCCAGATAACTGATAAGACTCTATAAAAGTCGATTTTATGGAAAGCACCACCGCTTGCAAAGAAATCACATGATATTTGTCCTCGTTTGGTGTGACGTGTCAGAGCATTCTCCTTCTCTGTTACATAGGAACAGAAACTTTTCGCTCACAATCATCTGCAAACAGTTTTCTCTTTCAATTTGCTCTTTCCTCACTAAAGAAAGACGATATTTTAAAAAAATTATAACTTGCTGAAATAAAAACCTTGACCAAAGACGTTAAAGTAGCGCCTTTTTACTGAAGCCTCGTTTTCGTGTTAGAAGTAAAAGAAAAAATGATATTAAACTTGGTAAAGAAAGAAGCAATGTTTGATGAAATTTGCCCAGAAGAAAATATATTTAAAATACATGCAGGTGCCGTCAATTGTAGCGCAAAAAATAAATATGACGTTTAACTATGTTTTGCCAAGACCTATCAAACCCAATTTAAAGAAGAAGATTAAGAAAGTTTCCACCTTAGGGTTTGTTAAAACTTGCCTCGTATTTAAAAGTTATAAACGGTCGTGATGAAGCCTGAATATCATAAATAGAGCCTTGCCGCTAGCCACGTTGACCATTAAGACCCAAATCGACAACGTTCCTTCTTCTTCCTTCTTGCTTTCATGGATATGGGGCTGGAGAGCTCCGTTATAATGAAAGGTTTTAGAGATTTACATCTGAGCAATAATTCAAGTTAATATTGCCATTACTTAAGTCAAGACATTAATTTTGTGGTAGTTAAAGCATACCATTAATGAATGTTGAAGTAAGAGAACAAGTTGAAATGCATGACTAATAAAGAGAGTTCAAATGAGCGGTATTGTTACCTGGTACAGTTTGGTCAACTCATTGCGACACATTGCAGCGTTTGGTCGTTTGTCTGCCTCGCCATCCCAGCACCATTGCATCAGATGTTGCCAGCCATCTGGAGGCTTCCTCATGCCCTCGACATGGGACGGTCTGACACCTCCGGTCACTTCCTGTAACAACGTATTCAAATCTCCTCCTCGTCAAAAAAAGCCCTCTCACCATACCACATCTCCCACATCATGATGCCAAAACTGTAGATATCTGCCTTGCTATCGTACACACTGGATCTTAACATTTCCGGTGCGGCGTAAGCAGGTGCTCCAGTCATGGTACCGGTGATCATGTTCGCCTGTTTAGCTTCACAAAAACCAGCCATCTTTACGACACCTTCATGTGTTATCTGTAAACGAAAATTAAACAACAGCGTATCATTCTTGATCAAATAACAAAGAAATAAAAGATCGCCTAGAAGGAGGTGTGGTACTGAGATCAACGGAGTTTTGGGCATGAAATGCATGGTCACATTGAAATATACTACCTCAACCACAATCCTTTCCTAAAACAAATTGAAATGTAAGACTAGTAGTCCCGGGGGTGAGAGAGTGGGATGCTCGTCGGAAACTTTGATTGAAACCCTAAAGAAAACTAATCTGGGAATGGCTCAATCTTCTTAACCCTTGAAAGGTACCATTTTATCTGTCTAGACCGCCAACACAGTACAACAGCATTTTTTATTTGTTCACTTACGTTTTAACTTTGTTTTTAACATTGTATTAGTTTTATTTGAGGACCTCCCTGAAAACCACTCCATGTGACGTAAACCTCCTCTTGAAATGTTTTTATTATTTTTTATTATTATTTTACAAGACCTTGACTGCTAAAAATTCTGGAGTACTGTCCAGAACACCGTAAGTAAGCTTAAAGTCCGCACTTTACACCCTTAAGCGACACAACGAGCACCCCCAGCCCAGGAGGCTTGTATTACAGACAGAATTATCATATACTGACTATATCTAAATGATGACTACCACGACAAATTGAATCTGATATAGGTTTATGTTTAGTGCTGTCCTTATGTGCCAGTGAGGACAATGGGCAGTGAATGAGTGAGAGTCATTGATAGGTTCATGTTTAGTATTTTTCGTTCACTGGCTGACCATTGTAACAAAAGGACGGAAATTGTAAATCTCAGAGGCTTTCGGCTTAACTTTTTCTTTGATTTTCAGATGGTTCGAAGTAGATCTCTGTCACTCCCCATGAACTCGAACCGTCCAAAAAAACAGGCTAAAACTTAACAAAACACACGGAAATGATACTTCTTTCTTTCCTACCAATATTTTTTCCAACCTCAGGTTCCGGTGAACAAACCCATGACTGTGTACAAATCCTAGAGCATCCGCGATGTTCTCCGCCCATCGTTTTGTATTTCTGTCGGTTGGTACTGTCGATGACGGCAATCCAGGTATATTCTTGGGATTTTGGAAAATATGTCTCCTCAAGTCTTCCTTGCACAGCTCCATAACTAGTATTGCCCTCGCCTGATCGCTTTTCTCAAGTAGTGTTGCACCGTAGAACTTTACAATGAAGGGATAATTCAACTTCCTGAAAAAGAAGAGAGTAGTAGAAGAGGGACGAGGCAAAACTGGACACATTTCTACATAAGTCTCTTAAAATACACTCTCCACGGTGTCAAATGAAGAGCTAGGTAAGAAGATGGGCTAAAAATGTACCATCAATGAACAGATAAGGAGGGAAGCTGGCGTTGGATAAGGCATGTACTGTGCATGGACTACCAACAGAATCCGCGCATAGCTCTAACTTGGGCGCCAGGAGAAAAAGGAGCAAAGAAGGACCTAAAGAGACATGGAGAATAATTGCAGAGACAGAGAATGAATAAAGATAAGTTTTACTATCAGGAAAGAAGCAGTCAACGTTGAAAGAGACAAGATGGAATGGAGAAAGCGAATCAATGGCCCTATTTTCCCAGAGGAGCCAAGCCTAAAAGCGGAGCCGCACCTATACATCTTTGGAAATACTGTCATTAAAAGCAACTATTCAAAAAGGATCCATAGCCTAAATAAATCGTCAACTCCAATGAATGATTTGCCACTAATCGGATCCCGTGTTTTGCGTAGAGGGTTCTGGGATCGCTAGGGGCAAACATTGCAAGTCGCTAGAAAAAAAAATATATGGCGAAAAATTTTTTTGACGTTCAAAAATACAATTTTGGGAAGAGATCAACGCTTTTTCGCCAGTAGTTTATCGAAAATGGATTTGGGCAATGTTGGTACGTTGAAAGTGTGCGATAAAATCTACCGCTTTTATGAAGGTTTACATGTATTGTGAAATAGACATCGCGTACGCGCGTAACTGGGGTCTCGAACTATTATAAAATTGAAAATAGCTCAATAAAGCTCTTTCAGTAGTTGTATAATATGTTGCGTTTGCACAAGCTGTTGACTTATTAGTTACGTCTTTTAATAACAAATAATTATTATGGCTTCCTATAAAATGACAGACATTCACAGACTCCCACGACCGTGACTTTTATAAATTGCCAGATCGCTTTTGGATTTTGTAGTTTAACGTATTTTGTTTATAACTAGTTTGTAAAGGGAACTATATCCTGTCAGCTATATTATTAAGAAGTGTTTTAAGTTTAGTAGAGCCCTTACAATGCCGCCAGAAAATGTGTAGAGGTCGTAGGTCTGCGTGGTTCTCCGGTACTACATTTTTACACATCTGTAGCGTAAATGGAAATAAAAATAAAAACCATTCTCGTAAGCGGCCACTAGAAGCTATTAGAGGTGAAGGGGATAGATGGCCGCTTACGGGGGCTTGTCCAGCTAACCAGACGGACGTGGATGATGACAAAGCAAACACTGAAATAGGGTACTGTTATTAGTGTAAAATCATTGTGACGAACGGCTATGTGAAACTGATCGATAAAAACAAGATTCAGAGGTTGTTAAAAGGATTTTCTTTGAGGGTGGCCACCTATTGGGAGCTTAAAAACAAAGAAAAAGTCCAAGTCGTAATCTCCGAAAGTGTCCGCGGCCGCTTACGGGAATGTCCGCTTACGAGAATGTAAAAATACAGAGTTTTTATGGGAGCGTAAAACGGGGTTTCAAAAAAAGCTAAAAAAGACGGCCGTAACTACAATCTTGGACAAAACTAGTTGACACATACGGATTTCACGCATTTTTCGCTAATGACTCGACTTGCAAGCGGGTTAAAATATCTTATCCCCCTCCCCCCTACTCAATGTTGTTTCTTCTGGTTTGCGGCTCGACAGGCTTTGTTTTAAAAACACTAAAGCATTACCAACATTGAAATGGGGGGAAGGGGGGTTGCGAAACTGAACTCCTTTGGCTTAACAAGTGGAAATTTGCTAAGTGTTTCAACAGTTTTGTCCAAGATTGTAGAGCTGTCCGCTTACGAGAGTGTCCGCGGCCATTAAGAGAGCTTCGACTGCAATAAGTAAATGTTTTAATTTTTATCGTCTTAAAAGGATTTTATGGAAGAACATGTTTGTAAAAACTTTCTTTCAGAACAGCTATAATCCTACAGCATCCTATTTTGTTGCTACTCTAAACTGATTTCCTAGTGTAAATATGTATGTCTTTAGCAGGCAAAAGTTTTCTCCATCGAAATAGTGGAAAAAGTTACCTCAAAATGTCGGTTTCAGCAATAAAGGCACTTGCGTTAGAGACGTTTAGATGATCATTCCAGACTTTCAAAGCCACGGGTTTGTCTTTTCCTTCCTGCCTCAACTTCCCGCGATAGACAGAAGCAAAAACACCTGTTCCAAGGCGTGAACTGCCATCGTCGTTCCATTCCAAATCGTTGCATTTAATGTCCATGGAGTGTACTTCTTTGATGAAGAACAAGGCCATGCGTTCCCTCAGTTGCAAACTCTTCTTGTACAAAGGTGTATAGAAATCTTCTGTTTCTTTCTGTGATCTGTTCTCACCTCTCAAAAGCAGATGTTGCCTAGAATTTTGAAAAAACGCTTTTGTTTGGTAAACCATACGAGAAAGGAGGAAATCAAGCCACCTGAAAACAGAAACAATATTATGTTAACTAGTTTTAACAGCCTTTAAAACGCATTCAGTAGCTAACTAACTTCAGGTCAATTAACCATTTCTTTTACTGCTGAATTAATGACATGTTTCTGCATGTCACACATGCCATCTTGAGATTATTGAGAATTTAAATATCTAGGCCTATATATATGCCCAAGCTACAATTACAAAAATAGAAAGGTATACAAAGTAAAATTACAATAACAAAAGATAACGGTAAAGCCGTTACAAAGTGGCAGGCACTCTCTGGTACTGTCTAGAGCAGTAATTACTCACAGTGTGAGCATGAGACCGTTACTAATAGAACAAAAGATTAAAATAAAAAGGTGTTGAGATGCTGCACTTGGGTATATAAATCTGGTTTTAAACAATTAATGTAAAAAGCCTCTTTTAATTTAAGAAAATAAACGGTTTTGGCAGAATGCAAAATTTTAAAACAATCAAGTGTGTATAAACTTTTGCAATTAGATGAACTTTTGCAATTAGATGAACTGTTAAAAACATGTGAATTTTTATCAGTTAAAGTATGCTCTTTGATCGTTGTTGAAAAATGACGGGAAGTCTCGCCAATATAACGGGAGTTACATCCCGCACATTTAAATTGATAAACAACAAAGGATCTTATAGCATCAGGAATGGGATCTTTAAAACTGAAAAAATTCTTTATTTTAACCCTATTTACAGCGGTCTTACCCAATCGAGTATAAAAGGAACAACCACACCACGTCATGCACATTGCCATTTCGATAGAAGTCGCTCTCTAGTGCTCGCTATGTCGGCTAGTGATTCTCGAGAAGTTAATCGGCCGTCAGCGCCACAAGTTCCTGCAGCGCCACATGTACAAGTTCCTGCAGCGCCACAAGTTCCTGTAGCGCAACTAATTCCTGCAGCGCCGCAAGTTCCTGCAGCGCCTCAAGTTCCTGTAGCGCAACTAATTCCTGCAGCGCCACAAGTTCCTGCAGCGGCACATGTACAGGTTCCTGCAGCGCCGCAAGTTCCTGCAGCGCCTCAAGTTCCTGCAGCGCCGCAAGTTCCTGTAGTGCCACAAGTTCCTGCAGCGCCGCAAGTGCCTGCAGCGCCACAAGTGCCTGCTCCTCTTGACGCCAACGCTGTTCCTTCAACTTCTGGTGAACATGAGGTATTTATTCCTTGTTTTTTCATTTTACTCCTAGTTCGCATTGTTGGAGCCTTTTTTACTTTGGTTCATGTTGGCACGCTCGCTTTCTCCGCGTGCTAACTATTTCTATTTAGCTTTTGTTTTTTCCCGGCTTCGTTTTTCGTTTCTCGTTTCATATATTTTTAGTTTAGGTTTTTCAGCGTTGTTTTTTTGTGCACGTGTTTCCTTTTTTGCATTCATTTGCATAGTTCTACTTCCATGTTACTTTCTCTCATGCACGGGTTTTGTGGTATTTTATCACCGCATAGTTTTTTCGCGTTTTGTTTTGTTTTTGTTTTCCCGTTAGTCTTTGTGTTCTGCTATTGTTTTCCGGTTTGCCGATGTGTTTGTTTTGTTTGCCGGCCAGCCGAAGTATTTTTATATTGTTTTCCGGTTTGCCGATGTATCTGCATTGTTTGCCGGCTTACCGATGTGTTTGATTTTGTTTACCGGCTAGCCGATGTGTTTTACATTGTTTTCCGTTTTGCCGTTATGTTTGCATTGTTTTCCGGCTTACCGATGTGTTGATTTTGTTTACCGGCCAGCCGAAGTGTTTTATATTGTTTTCCGGTTTGCCGATGTGTTTGCATTGTTTTCCGGCTTACCGATGTGTTGATTTTGTTTACCGGCCAGCCGAAGTGTTTTGTATTGTTTTCCGGTTTGCCGATGTATCTGCATTGTTTGCCGGCTTTCCGATGTGTTTGATTTTGTTTACCGGCTAGCCGATGTGTTTTACATTGTTTTCCGTTTTGCCGATATGTTTGCATTGTTTTCCGGCTTACCGATCTGTTGATTTTGTTTACCGGCCAGCCTTAGTGTTTTATATTGTTTTCCGGTTTGCCGATGCGTTTGCATTGTTTTCCGGCTTACTGATGTGTTGATTTTATTTACCGGCTCGCCGATATTTTCACATTGTTTTTCCGGCTAGCCGGTGTGTTTATTTATTTAAGTTTTCCAGCCAGCCTTTGTATTTTATATTCTTTTCCGGCTAGCTTATAGCGGAGCTCCTCAGCGCGCGCCAGCGCGCGGAGCGGAGCACCATGGGTAATGCGGGTACGAGAGAATTTTTGTAAACCCAGGAGGCCGAAAAAATTTGGTGCGTACGCCCGACCGCGCGCGCGTACAGACTCTCGGGGAGGGGGAGGGGAGTCACAAGGCAACCCGACCGGGGAGAGGAGAATGTCGTCTAATTTTTCCCCAACAACTGCTTCTTTGATATTAGACATGATTGGAAGTCTTTGTTATGGTCAATTGACAGCTGTCAAAACAAGGATTCCGCTGACCAGTACCACATGACCATATCGCGGGCTCAAATGAAGAACGCATCGAGGTTGAATGTTTTTTTAAGTTGACCGCTGACCTAGAATTTTCGCCATTGAATCGCGGGCGCAAATACTTTTCTATGGTCATTTGCTGTATATTTACATGAAGCGGGAAGTGAAAAAATGGAAGTACGCATTAATGCGTACGCATTTATGTCGGCTCGGATAAACATTTATTTCGTTCGAGCTGTATTTTGTTCTTCTCTTGTGCATAGTTGGACCATTCTGGTTTAAGCTTAAGCTTTCGGGAAACGGTATGGTTAACAGCAATATTTTGAATATGGTTCAGAGTCGAAAGTCAGGAAACAATCTCACAGCATGCCAATTTACCAAGACGTCCCCGCGATTGAAAAGAACTGCATGAGGGATTCGGTTTTAAAGACAGTTTTACATGTATAAACATTACAGATCGATGCATTACTTCTGGATATATATTCCTCGTTTCACCCGTTTCCAACCAAAGTAAAAGATTGTGACGACCTGTGACCAATCGAAATGGATTTTAATCTTCCAAGCTACTTGCTGAGTTTGAAGCAAACACAGTAAAAGACAAAATCCCTTTACGATAAAACAAGGTAAGCTTTTAGTTATATTAAAGTTTAAGCTTATTAAGACTTAGCTATTGATGTTAATTTTTTTTAACAGAGTAGAAAATTCTTTGTTTTTTAGATTAACCAGCATCAATACAATACATCATTTTTATACTAAGCTGGTTCTAGCGATCAGTCGTTTACTGGTATGTCAAAACAAGGACATAAAACTTATAGCCTTTATGAAATTCGTTTGTGTCTTAATAATTCCAACACGAGTTGTATTCAAAGCAGTAAGCATCTACTCAATATTCCTTACTACTGATATTTCTTTTCCGCCGTAAATTTGTTAATCCTGTAGCTAATTCACTGAAGTAGGAAAAACACAACACTTTATTGGCCGGAAAGAACAGAATTCCAGTTACACTTCAAGAACAAAATTTTATTTTAAGTGCATTTGCAAATTTGTAATAATGTAGTCATGTCAGACACAACATACTGATACAGGGGACATTTAAGTACTTATAGCTGAGAGGCTTAGCGAAATATATTTTTCTCCATGTGCTATTTTTCACTGAAAACTTTGCTAAATTTTCCTTATTCCAATTTTTATCATAATTGTTTGAGTGAAAGAGTTTATTTGTGAATGTTTTGTATTTCTAAATAGCCTTTCCTAGAAATGAGTTGATAGGTTTATATATTTTTATAGCTTACATAGGAGAAAATAGCACAGATTCTAATATGTTATGTGTAAGAACATGAACATTTTTTATGTTATAACAACCCAACAGATAGTTAAAAATATTGGATAATGCATTGGAAGGTTGCCCTGTGGTGAACAACCAGCTCTCAAATTTTGTTGGCCTAGTGCATGTGTGTCTTAGTGAACTTGTGACTGTATAATTTACGTGCAGTAGATGATCATGCCTTACCTGGGCCTTAACCCATTACACAAACAGGCATGGAAAATCAATTACTTGACAGGAAAATCTACTTGCCCTAGACAACCAGAGGGGCCTTTTTGAGCTCTTTGGCTCAACTTATTCTTAACTAGTGGTATAAACCACAGGTTAGAAAGTGTGGGCGTTGATGCACATATGAGAAAGTACTGGTACGAGAGTGTGGGGTAATTTTAGATGGAAAATATATTAGATGCATTCATGTTGAAGTTTTTAAGAAGTTTGCTATAGGTTGTCATTACTGTGGGAGTTGAGATATACTTGTGTTTCTGGTGAATAAGGAATAAGTCTCATAACTGTTTACGAGATTACACGACAAGATTTATTAAAAGTTACCAAGTTGTTGAGATAAACATCACAAAGATAACCTAAAAATCATAAATCACTGGACAAAAGACAGTTATTACGAGTAACATGTCATGCAAGGAATGCATGATTTTATCGTTTTCAATTTCTGCAAACCAATCAGAATTGTTTTTTGATTGACAGGTTTTGCGAAGTGTAGTTGAGCATGTGGTGTGAATTGAGATGTGATTTTCGGCTGTCATTAAAATTGGCTATGTTGTCCTGTTGTAAGGAATTTCCCGAGACTAACCGTTGTTATAATCATTCGCTTTCCCATGGTTTGTCTGTGATACAATCACAGCAAATCTCTTAATTCTTCTCAAACGTAATGTTGGCAATCTTCCATGTGACAGAAGCCTCGATCTTATGTGACAAACTGATGAGATTGACACATTTTTCGCATTGTTATTCCGCTGTTGTGACAAAATGCTGTGATTGACACATTATTCGCACTCTGATTGTTCTTGGTGGAGGAACAAAATTTTTAACTTCCGCTTTGTGCTGGCGCGCATGCATTAAATGCAATCTAAGGCTGGTCCCTGTCAAGATTAGGGTTGCAGGCCTCTATTGGACCCACAATAATAAATACCTTAGCACTATCACAATGTTTTCAGTGGGTTGAATAAAGGTATGCTGACATAGTCACTGTGAAAGGTTTTCTTTTGTTTTTGAGCATATCCCCCAACACAGTTCCAGAGTGTTTTGAAGAACTTTAAAATTATAAAATATTAATGCAAATGACAATCAACAAAATTTTAGCTGTATTTTTGCCTTTTTTAGGGTTAACACAAGTACAGGTGTACTCATTGTGAAAAGATTTTTTTTTTTTTTCTGAGCATATCCCCCAACACAGTTTCTGGCCCAGGCAAAAAAATGGAAAAATATCTCCCTATATAGAGTGTTTTGAATAACTTGGAGATTATAAATATTAATGCAAATGATAATCATCAAGATTTTATCTGTTTTTGTTTTGTTTTGTTTTTTCAGGGTGAACACAAGCACCAGGATTTTCTCTGAGAGTTGCAGACACATAGAAAGATGAATGAACAATCAGATTCATTTATTATCTCTTCATTGCATGTACAACTTTTACTTATGTACTTGTACTTACACTGTATATGAACAGGTGTAATTTAAAATTTAATGAAAAAAGCCAGTTGTGGTACAATCATGTACTGGAGGGTGGTACATTTTTCTTATAGCATCTCGGGTATGGGAAACCCATACATTTAATTCCCAGTGCCTACAGTCTGGGAAGAACAGTTATTATGATAATGTCAGATACACAGTTCAATACAACAATTATTAATTAATTGTTGCAATACCATAATTAACTGAAATATTTGTTGCTCGTAGGCAAATTTTGACTTCACCAAAACCAAACTATGTCTGTCACTATTTTGCTTGCAGCTAGCTTTTACTCTGGTGTGCTAGCAGAAAGCTGTTATTTTCGGTATTGGACAAAAATAATACTGTCACAGTTCCAGCAAATATGGGCCCCCATTTGGGGGGGGGGGGGGGGAGCTGCATGTAAAACTTTCCAGTTGTATGCTACATGTATGTACAGCTGTACCATAACAGCCATGGTGGGGATATGGATACTTTCTAGAACAACACTTTTTTTGTTGTATCTAATCTGTGAGAGTTACACCTCGGACGTACAAGGGGGGAGGGGGGGCATGAATGCCCCCCTCACCCTCCATACGTATTTTTTTTTCAAAATTTTGACAAGAGGATTTATTCTACGATGCTAAAACTTTCAGTAGCTGTTCATTCATGTCTTGCTGGAATTTTCAAGTGTCAATCATATGTTCATATGATATTTGATGTTGCCATGACAAAGCCATAATTACAAGGAGGTCTGGCGAAAAATTGTTTTAACATTTTTCTTTATTTTTTCCATTTTTTTTACAGAATTATACGATTTGATTATTTTTGCATTCCATGAGCATTCTGGCTTGATTTTGCATCAATAGATGTCAGACCGTCATGTGACGACAAAAAGATATGCCATCCTGTAGAGTACACTATGGGTTTTCTACTCAGTACACAAATATTTTGCTGCACCTTAGGATGAAAACCATAGGATGAAAACTCTGGGGAGGGGCTCCCCCCTCCCCCCCCCCCACTTGTACGATGGTGGAGGTATTAGTTTGCTTGCACATCCGGGGATTAATAGTCTTTCTTTGGGGTTATACACAGACTGCTAATTGATAATCCATTTTTGATTGAATAATAATTTTTGTATGGTGCTGTTGGTCTTAGTGAAATAATATATAAATATAAAATAATATGAATAAAAAAAGAAATAGAAATAAAAGTATAAAAGGTAAAGAACCGGGAGCTCCGCTTTTAGGCTTGCCTAAATCTATATATTATGTTTCTACTCTAGTTTCGCGTTCAAATTTATCTGGTTAGCTCTTGTGTCTACACTGCTTTAGGCGTAGCAAGTGTTGACTTTGTTTTTCAAGCAAGGCGATGTGTTCTATCGCATTCCGGTTCGGGTTGGCCGACGTGTTTTTCCTTAATCTCAGCCGATTTGTTTTATTGTCTGGGCTAGTTAATGCTTTTATCCTTGGGCACCGCTTGCAGTGCTTTATGATACCTTTACTTTGTTTTCAATTTTTTTCTTTTTCATGTTTTATTGTCCTGCGTTCATCTTATCTCCAACTTGCGCGTGTATTGTCATTCGCTTTAATTTCTGTCACAGAAATTAAAGCGAATGACAAATGTGGCACATTTATTTTCCCGCCAAATTTTCATTTTAGCCTATGTTATTTTAAATTTATCAATTTTTTCATACTATTATACGCACATATCATTTAATTTCGTTTTTTCGTTATATTGCATTTGTATATTCATCTTTCATTCGCTTTACACCTTTTGTTTATTTTTACTTAGACGGACCTTGTTCAAGCTTTATCTAAGCGTATTGAGGCCCTGGAAAACCGTAACATTGACGTCGACGCCCAGATCATTAGTTTATCTGCCTATGGCCTCCGCCACCTTTCAGATTTTGATAAATATACAGCTCTGTCGATGGCTGAGTCACTGGCTGACGGCGCTCGGAAGAAACAGCACTCCAAGGCAGCGTTTCTCTCAGCGGCAGTGCAGACGCTTCGTACACATCTTTCAAAGTCTACCCAGCTCTTCCAAGCCTATTTTCTTGCCTTATTTGCGGATAAGGACTATACTAAAGTCCTTGATAGTATTGCCAAAGTGGATAAATCTCTTCGTTCATAGTCGTCTCGCCTGCAGCGTAACCCGCCTGCCTCTCGTAACCGTAGCGTTATTTGTTATGAGTGTGGCCGTCCTGGCCACATCGCGCCCAGGTGTTTCCTAGAAGAAATCCACCACAAAATTCTATGGGAGGAAACCGTCTTCCCTACCAGAGGCCTTCTCGTGGACGTCCGTCTTTTTAAGCCTTCTCTGGTGCTTTTTTGCATTGTTACTTATTTTGTTATTTCTTCTAACAGTTTGTTTAGTAACTTTCATTAAAGTTTTTTGTCTGCATTACATGTCTTGTTATAATGTATTTCATCACCCCTTCCCCCTCTTCACCCTTTTTTCTTTTTCACGCTCTGGGATGACAGTTTTGAAAGGGGAGTCTAATTCCCTGTCGGATTACTGACATCATTGCTGTCATCCCCTGAGCCACCTTTTCTACCTACTCTTTGTCTTTCCGTCTTTCCCATTCTTTTTTAGCCTCCTACTAAGCGTTTTAAGTCATCTATGGATGTACCATATTGGGAATGTACTCCTGGTTTCGACCCTCTTAACTTTGCTAAATCTTCAGTTCGCTGGGTCCAGTGTGATGGCTCTCCTATTAACGTGGCTCAGGGGATGACAGAGGAGAATGTCCATATATCTCCCCTTTTTTGTAAAGTCCTTGGTAAAATTTCGATGCTGTCTTTCCGCGATCCTTACGCCTTTATTGCTGAAACTTGCATGCTCATCTACCTGTTTGGGAACTTATCGCTTAGGCTCATCCTTGTGATCTTTCTCCTACAGTTTTAAAATGTATTAAGAACTGTGTAGATGTACATGACTTTTCAAGGGGAAAATTTTATTCTTCATTTTCACCCCCAAAATGTTTTCCAAATTCTAGTTCCTGTAAACCTTTTGCTCAATTCATATCGGATACCATAATGAGTAGGCTAGCTACTTGGGCGATTTCTCTTCTGGGTAAAGTGGGCCTTGTTAGTCCTCCCCATTTAGTATGCCCTTAACTGTTGAACCATCCTAACCCCTACTATACTTTGGTTTTCAGTGGGCCGGATGGTACTTTACTAGTAATTCCATCCCTTTTGGGTGGAAGTCTTCTGCCTTTGTTTACCATTCAATTGGGTTACTAGCTTCACACTACTTTCGATCTCTCCACATTCCCTGTTCGTTATATATTGACGACCGTCATACTGGAGAGATTTAGTTGTCTAATGAGGCTCCAGCGTATGCTCATCTCCCTTCTTTCAGAGACAAGTCTTTCGCTAGGGCTTGTTCTGCTATCTTTATTTTTTTGTTATACTCTCATTGCTTTCGGGTATTTTTTGGGCCTTAAAAAATCCCGTCTTACCCCGGGGCAGATCTCGACCTATTGTCGTTCCTGGCCCTTTGAAAGAAGAGATTATGCATTGGCTGTTCCTAGAATCCTGGGATCGCTACGTTCCCTGGCGTAAGGATTTCCATTTCCAGCTAAAATTGTGCACGGATGCTTCTACCTTTGCTTGGGGTTGTGTTTTTAGTCCTGATTCCAAAGCCATTGTCTCGCGTGATTATTGGCCTTCGGGACACCGCGCCCTTCACATTAATGTTAAGGAAACCCTAGCTCTTGTCAATGCGCTTAAAACGTTCTCTTCCTCATTCCGTGATGCTTGGGTAGATGTTTATTCTGATAGCCGTACCCTTATTCAGTGTTGGGAACGCCAAGGTTCTCGCTCACATCTCCTTGTTGATGCACTGAAGAGGCTCTTCGGGATCGCTTTTAAGTACAACATTTATCTTTATTTTCATTACATTCCATCTTCTCTTAATCCTGCGGATTCACCCTCCCGTGTTTTGACCTTACAGGACGCTAAGTTGTCACCCTCTGCTTGGTCTCGTGTTCAAACAGTTTTCGGGGGTCCATTTGGCCATTCCGTCGACTTGATGGCCTTGCCGTCCAATGCTCAGTGTGCTTTAGATGGCTCGGGGCTCCCTTTCTTTTCACCTTTTCCTGTCCCTGGCTCGTCTGGAGTTAATATGTTGCTCAGCGCCCAGATGGTGGGAGTCAGCTTTTTTCAAACCCATATGTCTTCCCTCCCATCATCCTCATTCCCCACGTTTTATCTTTTATTAAGGGTTTATCTGTTCCCTGTACCTTTGTAATTCCTGATATTAGGCCCAGAAGGTTCTGGTGGCCTTTATTCCAGTCCCTAAGTTCCTTTTTCCTAGCTCCAAAAGGTTCTGCGGGCGTGGTTCTTTCCCCCTCTGAGGTGGATTTCTCTTCCTTCTGGTGTCTTCCGTGGGACTTGTGGGTGTTTCGTTTTCATCCCTGATCTGTTTTATAGTTTTTCTTGTTAGTCAGTACAATTTATATGCTGATTCAAATTGCAATAAACTGGTTTGTTTTGTCACACTATAGAGTTTTTACTTTCGTTTAACTCTCGACTCTATCAATTTGTAGCCTTTCCTTTCTTTTTATCTCCTTTTTAGAGGCTTCCTCCACGACTGTTTTTTCCTGTCGTTTAACCTGTCCTTATTGTCGCTACCCTAATTATCACGTTTTGATTGTGCCTAGATGTATGGTTATATATTTTACTGAGATTTTGTTTCCACTTTTCCCTGTTTCAACAACTTCCACTTTAAAGTGCCCCTCTGCAAGGTTAATCGCTTTATTCTTTTGTTGGTCTCGTTGTAGGGGTTTAGTTTTGGGGTGCCTAATTTTAGATTGGGTGCCTTTCTTTGAGTCTGGGGTATCCTATTCCTCCTGGGCTATTTGTGTTGTACTGTTCCTCTGTTGGGCCGCCAGACTTCCGTTCCTTAATAGGAGTGTGGGTAAGACCGGTGTAAATAGAGTACTATTTACAGCGGTCTTACTCAATCGAGTATAAAAGGAACAACCACACCACGTCATGCACATTGCCATTTCGATAGAAGACGTATCAGTTCTCCGCTTGTTGGTGTCTGTCTTATTCATATCGCCTTTTCTTGCCTGCACTCCACACATTGGTGTACACCTTCAGATTTATTTACCCTCCCTTTCCCGCCCTTTTTACTAATTGTTTTGTATACTTTCATCTGAAGGTGGCCGCCAGACTTCCGTTCCTTAATAGGAGTGCGGGTAAGACCGGTGTAAATAGAGTACTATTCAGACCGGGCTTTTTTGGACCTTCTCAGACCGGGGGGGGGGCCTTCGGAAGCCCCCCCCCTATGTAACTTCCAGAATATTTAAGCAATCACCATGAAACTTATAGGATGTATTGTATGTCTGAAACTGTTTCTTTTGGTATACGTCACGTGGGTTGGGGACGTCACATCACGTGACAATTACATCATGATGTCAAAACAGCCGCCATCTTGGATCCGCCATCTTGGATTTCAAACTTTTTCCAAAATGCCAGAAAACCACCCAAAATCACTGCAAAGTACTCAAAATAAATAATATACTTTAAACCCGTAAAAATGTAAAAATTATTCCATTTAAGTTGATTTTTATTAACAGAAACACGCAAAATTACAAATTGGGGAAAACATGCCTGTCAAAATGTCCTTGCCATGGTAAAGTCAAGTTCCTGACACATCATCCAACCCTACCAAATTGTTGCCAGATAAATTTTAGGAAAACTCAGAAAGTTTGGCAGCGTTTGGTTAAATCTAAAAAAAGTTATACAAGTTTAAAGTCAGCGCGGGCCTTAAAAGGCCCCCCCCGGTCTGAAATGGATTAAAAGAGGAAAAACTAACTTGATGTTTTTAAAGTTATATTAGATACATTTCCGATGAAAGGTAGTTTAAAATAGCGAGTGTTACCGTTGTTGGAATTACAAATACTAACATTACAAGAGGAATTAGGACTAACATTATCTAGATAACGTTTAATGGTTTTGTCAATTATGTGGGAGGGAAATGAATTACATTTAAGGGTTTCTGTTAAATTAGCGAGATCTTTGCGAAAACCCAACTTAGTGGTATTGATTTTAAAAGCCCTGTCGCTATGGGCTCCCCTTTAGCTCCAATCTTAGCTAACTTGTTTATGGGTTTTCATGAGGAACAGTGATTAAATAATTATAAAGACTCCCCTATCTTATTTTACCGTAGATATGTCGATGACACCTTTTGTGTATTTAACAATGAGCAAGATGCCATGTTATTTTTAGACCACTTTAATATAACAATTTAGTATATACACACTCAGTGATCTTGGAGTTTCAAGCAATCTGATTGATTCGCTATCTCGGGCTAACGAGCATTATTCACTCCGTAGGGAGTGAATAATGCTTGATCCAAACTGAAACAAAATGGCCGGCGTAAACGTGCGTTTCGCCGGCGTTTCTGAATATTTCGCAATTTGCAGCACAATGTCCACACAACTCGAGTACTAAAACGATAAACAATTGCTTACCGTCAAGTCGCGCTCTTCACCCGGCATCGGCAGAAATGAATACCGCAGATTTATCGGCAGCAACATCAAGCATTCAGCATTCAACCGAGATCCTCCACAAATATTCAGGAAAACGTCTTTGTGCAAGGAAACATCCAGTTTTCACCACAGTTCTGCACACATTCAGTAACTTATAATCCAAACTTTCAGGTGGATCCTTCGCCAACTGCTCTTTCAATTTTCAATTCAAGTGAACTTCAAAAGCTTTGATTCAACGGTCAAAATGTTTTGCAAGTAGGTTTTTGATCCAGATTGCAGGTTTGAGTGATGTTAAAGGACCATTTTGCTAGGTTGTGACGAGGATTTTATCGAAGATTAACTAGATTTGCCATGTTTGAAGATTCTCATTCTCGTTCCCAGAGCCTCCGTTTCTTTTGGTCACGTGGTCGGCGAAACGGAGGGCTCTGGTAACACTGACTACCGGATGTCGTAAAATCCACGACATCCGGTAGCGCATGCCCACTGCATAAATGTTCGTCTGCGTCTGCTCAGTAAAAGAAAGGGGAAGGCTGGGGCTGACTGAGACGAGAAGATCAGAAGAAAGCGAATTTTGAAAGAAGATACGAGATATTTTGAGTTTGGCGTTCGAAAGAGCTGTACAGCAATCCTTGCTACAACTGTCGGAGGATATCAAGAAACAAGAAATGGAACAGGAAGCCGCCCTGCCTGCTGTAGTCGTTAAGTAGAACGACTATCCTTGTGTTTTGCCCGCTGGTTTTGCAATTCGATTCGTTTGGAACTCATTGAATTGCATGGCTGATAGATGTGTTCTTGTTGTGTCGTCTCTACACGAAATATTATCTGACGGCAGATAGAAACGTTAGAATCCAGAGAAATTGGAGTTATAGTCGCGCTGTTATAGTGTTTAAACATGGAGTCGAGGATATCATCAGCTGATAACATTCCGATGGTTGATGATACTGTGAAATTTATTTATGGCCATGCGGAGGTATTGTAGAAAATTCAGAACTAAAAAAGCCGCTGATCGACGAGGTATCATTCTATTGAGCAGCGGTAAGAAATATCACATTGAATTTCAAAATCTTCATGTAATTCATGAACTCCATTTGGTGTGTATATCTTGTATTAGCTAAGTTATATAGTGCAAATGTTTGCAATATTTTTAATGCAATAAAAAGTACAATCGAGTTACACCTTACAAGTGATGTGATGTATTTGTTATTCGTTCATAAACAAAGGTCTGCTTCGTGAATACGTTATTCCAACAAAATCCCAGTGTTATTCGGTCTTTTTCCGTTAACATTTTTAAACTTGCCCGCTTCATCTTCAATTGTTTCGATGACCGGAAGTATAACCAAAATTGCGTAGAAGAGTTTCGTTTTTTACCTAATTACGCATGCAGTTTTTATCAGCCAATCAAAAAAATCATATTTTTTACCGTTACCAAGGCCACTACGTCATGTCATTTAAAAAAATACGCGTGGCCCTGGGAAAGAGGATGGAAGATTCTGTAAACTGTTTCGCGCATGTCGGTTAGTGCCGCTTGTATGTACATTTTCCACGCATGAATTGAGAGGTCAATTAAATCGACTTTGAATGGTTTCCTTCTGAAAACTTTGAGATCGCTTGTTGTTGAGATCACTTCGTGTGTATATACTAAAACAATTATTCTTTGAAATATCGGTGAATAGCGGCAGAATATTCACCTCGATTTCAAAGAATAATTGTTAAATAGTTGATGTTCACGTATTTTTTCACCATATGGCAGGACTAGCGGGCGTAAATATGTTTTTGGCCCGACTCATGCTCTGAGAAGGGCCAAAAAATTAATTGTACCTAATCATCTATTCAATGAGCAACTTATAATAATCACCTCCATTGCGTCTCTAGCCTTGATTCGGTACTTTTCATAACCATGGACTTGATACCATTCATTAGGCCAGCAAAGTCTTCGGTTATTATTCCATGAACTTGTGCCTCGCTGGCATTAGCCGATGACATGAAAATGATCTGGGAATCTGGGTCCAGACTGGGCCAGCACTGCGTGAGTTGTTTAATGATGTCATTCTTAACCTCACCAGCCTCTCCTGGTGGCACTTGGTCCCACTTGTTACACACAAACAGAGCTTGAGTTGCTGATGATTCACTCTGCTGGTCAAGAGATACCTTTCTGGCGTGTTCCATGAGTTCTCTTACCTAAACCGAAGAAAGGATGATATCGCTTGTAAATAAAATTTCTCTATCCTCTCAGTTGTTATTGAAAACTATTTTTTTCCCACGGGGGTACTGGACTCTGGCAGGAAAGAACTTCATTGAATTTTTGAGAGCCACCATTATTAGGCTGTATGGTTTGTTCTATTCACCCCAGGCATCGCAGACCGCATTTGTTTAAAGACATACTTTTGCTATTCCGGCAGTCCCGACCTCTTTTATTACGATATTTTGGACAAATGCAGAGAAAGGATTGAAACTATTGAGACCGTTACAGCTAAAGATACTGAAAATTCTAACCTTTGAAACCATAAACAATCATGATAGCGAGTGCAAAATCACAATTCGCTTTTCCTTCGACAATATGCATGACGTATTTACTTATAGTAATAGACCATATTCGTATTCTCGGTGTTGGACTGGAACCTGCTTGCAATGGAGGCTAATGCGGGTAATCGTTTCAAATTCAAGTGACATGAAGCTGTTTTTAATGATATTCCCCCGCAGAAGCCTCCATTGCAAGCTAGTTCCAGTCCAATACCGAGAATACGAATATGGTCTATTGTACTGCAGATTTTTTAGAGCGCGGGCCCAAGTGAAGTATCGACTTGGTATCGAGTTGTATTGTACACATGACCGTCATTAAAGGATTTTGTTGAGTTCTACAGTTGTCCGTGATCCTTCGAAGTCTTAAGGTTTATCACATGGTGTAAGAAGTGCTACCAAGAGTTGGATTTTAGCTGTGTTTGCAGGGCCGTACCTAGCGGGGGGGGGGGGGGGGGGGGGGGGGGGGGGGGGGGGAGCAGTTGCCCCCGCCAGGAAAACTAAAAACCTAAGAAAACTAAAGAAAAAAGAAAAACTTAAAAAAAAACCAGTTGCCCCCGCAGTTATTGTACTGCTAATTTATTAGAGCGTGGGCTCAAGTGACGTATCGGCTTCGTATCGAGGTGTATTATACACATAGCCGTAATCCATTGTCTTAAAGATTATCACAATAACCTACCCTGTCTTTCTGTATTCCACCGGCGTCCCCAGTGTTGATTACGTAGATGAAAGCGAACGCTTTTGGAATGTATTTAAAAACCATATCGTCCATTATTTCGGATTCACCAATGCCAGGACTGTCCACCATAACGATTCCTTGCTGAAGGTAAATTGTTAGAAATATGAGAGTGACATAAACAACAAATAAGAGTCGTTTTGCAGTGAGTTTTGGGTTTACATGTTAATTTAAATTGCTCTCAGCTTTCCCGTGGGGACTCCCATACGAAAGAGACGAGGATTTTCGTCGGAAAGTTTGAATTAAAACGCTAAAGAAGACCGATCTGGGCATGGATCAAGGTTTTTCTTACCCAAAAAAAATACCAAAATGCTAAAAATGTATTTCTTCAAACACAAGCCTTAACGAAACTTTGACTGCTGAAAATATTGGCGTTTTGCCCAGAACACCCTACCTAAGGGAGTCCAAAATCCAAGGGACGACGAGCATACCCATCTCTCTCATATGCGATTTCGCCACCCCCCTCCTTTCCGGGCTCTGCCTATATTACGGGAAACTCTTAATGACAATCAACGAACTTTGAAAAAAACCTTAAGCTCTCCTCCAATAATCTTTATAGTGAGAAGCTAATCAGCTAGATAACTGACATGTTTTAACGCGTATTAAAAGACATATTAAACACTGCCTCTTGTAATTACATCCAAATTGAAAAAGAGCCTATCGAAGATACTTTTGATGGATTGAAGCTTAACTCATCACCAACCTTCAGCAAGCTGTGTGGCCAAAACAGTTCAATCTTCTTGTAATCCGAACCCTTCCCTCGATTTGTCTTTACGTGGACAAAAGAAGAAATCTCATCAAGGTAGCTTTGTTGAGAGGTTTCCATTGACTGGCCAAGCCAGACAGTCTTCTCAGTGAGTCCTGTTTCGGGATCCTTTTCGTTAAAGTGTGCCACTAATTTGGGTGTCGCTTCGTATTTTACCTCACAGATAGTGGACGTTTGGAAGATATGAGAGTAAGGTAGAAGTTTCTCTCCAAGAATCAGATTCAGCGTGGTACTCTTTCCAGAAGTTGTCTCACCTGGTAAGATAATCTTATTCAGTTGGCAAGTTCTATAATAATTTCTATAACTTTAAAATTCTTTTATGTGACGTTGCAAACCTACTCGCAATTTTAAACCGTATCGAGCTCTCAAACTTCCAAGGGAAACGAAAATTGGCTCGAGTCATCGGGGGGTTCGAGAAATCAAGAATAAAGTTGCAGTGTTCGACTTAGAGAAGGAAAACGATTTTTGGTTCTAGTCGTCCCGGGAGAGACATCGAGGCTTCAAGAATTGGGATTTCGCTGTATATGTTTTTAAATGTTCCAAAGAAACACATCTGGTAATCCTTAAAAGCCAAGCCTCCATTTCAACTGGGATCTTGAAAATGTAATTTGTTGACATCACAACATCAATCTGTGTCACCATGTAAGCAACTGTTTAATGACCTACAGTATTTAAATAGCTCAGTAACAAGGAGTCAGTTTCCTAACTAACCAATCAGAGAGCAGCATTTTGAACACGTGTCCACTAGCTTACTACTTTGGAAACAATGGCACATCGATGAATACCTCCTCCTGTTTATTCCAAGGGCGCAGTAGTGAAATTTCCAGTGGCCATTTGATATTCCACGTACGTATTTGTTTCTCTCGTCTTTTTTTTTTTTATTTATTTTTTTTATTTATTTATTTATTTATTTTTTTTCTTTCAATTTTACAATGTGTTTTATTGACAAAAAAAATAAGTTACAATGATATACGCTGCTTACATTAAAGTTACTTACAGAAGAATAAATTACCTACAAATAACTTACGATCATTGATAAATATATAGCTAGCTTACAATAACAACTCTACAAAATACGATGATGACGAACACACTTATATATTAACTAACAGAACCGAAATTATTTACTTATAGATTATTACCATGAAAGATACAAACGCGATTACATTGCTCACAAAATTTATTATTCAATATCTAAAAAAGAAGAAAGAGGGAAAAAAAAAAGACAGTAACAGTTGTCATGCTGTTCAAATAGTTCAAATAATAATGATGCCATCTACATGACTAACAAAAAAGGAAATGACATAAATTAATTTGGGATTAGTACCCATTTTTTTTTAAAATAATCTTTCTTTTTGATCTTACTTTCCGTTTCATATTTAATGGCAATTTTAGTACGAAATCCTTGAATTGTGGGTTGAATTTGGCATCTTCTGCAGTCCCATATAAGTAGTTTACCAATGATTATAAAATAGTTCAGTAAGTTGAGTAAAGGGCATGGTTTGGATAATATTCCAAATAAAATATCTTGGAGGGAAAGATGAACCTGCTGATTTGAGATTTGGTGCCAGTAACCTTGAAACTCACTCCAGAACCGTTTAACAAAGGAGCATTGATAAAGAAGGTGGTACAAGGTTTCCGGTTCTGCCTTGCAAAATGAACATAGGTCGTCTGTTTTAAAGCCTATTTTGTGTAATTTTGAATTAGTGTATAGAATAGAGTTGAGCACTTTGAATTGAAATCCTTTTACATAAGATTCAAGTACAACAGAGTGTGGCAGACTAAAGATTTGTCTCAGCTGATCGATAGAAAAGTTAAAATCGTTCTGCAGTTTGTTTATGATATTAGGAAATTGTGCTATTTTGCGAACAAGAAGTGAGTAATAGTCTTTTGATTTCTTTTTTTTGACGTCAAAGATGTTATCGTCAATAAAGAAGGATGGAGGAGCTAAAGATGGACAGGAAATAATATTCTTTAAAAAGGGCGGTATAGAATGGCGAAGGCCAGCCCATTGCAAATAACTAATATTGGTTATCTTGTCTGACCAGTGGCTTAGTGCATCGTTTATATTTGAATCAAAATGTAGGTCTTGGATACGAATCACGCCCGCCTCAAAATACTTTTTGTAGAAGACTGGTTTTTTTTCAATACGAATTTCCTTATTATTCCAAATAATATTTTGCCAATCTCGTTGAGAGGCAAAGGAATCACGAAACTCCGACCACCATGAGAGCATTTCACTGTAGAACTGAGAGAAGATGTTGTAATCCTTTATATCATAGTTGCAATTTAAAAAGAAAAACCCTCCCATGGGATCCAGCAAGTGGTTTAGATATGATTTCCATGTTCCGTTGTTGTCATTAAATATGCGTTTTATCCATGCCAGCCTTAAAGACTTGATCATGCAATTTAAATCAATCATTTTTAAACCGCCTTCCTCGTATTTATTTACTGCCGAAACACGGGTGACCTTATCCGTCCCATTCCATAAAAATTTAAACAGCAGTTGATTCAGTTCTTTCACTAATTCTTTAGGTGTAGGCAGAACCGAGCAAACATAAACAAATTTTGGAATAAGAAAAGATTTGATGATTGTAACCTTGCCGTACACAGATAAACCTCTAGAGGACCAGATTTGGATAAGTTTTTTAATACTATCCAAACGTTCAATGAAATTCTTTTCTTTTAATAGTTTTGGGTCGTACGTGAAGTACACCCCCAGTGCTTTAATTGGCTGGTTAGGCCATTTAATGCCAAACGGTTGTGCTTTGTTTTCTTTTGATGAACCAATCCACATACCCTCGGTTTTTGTGTTATTGATCTTGAGGCCTGAGATATTCTTAAAAAGGTCTAATACTTGAAATAGTACTTTGGCCGAGCTAGTGTCGGCGAGCATTGCTGTTATGTCATCTGCGTATTGTAATAGTTTTGTCTCTTCCTTGCCAATAGAGATACCCTTTATAGCTGGATTTTGACGAATGGCAATTGCTAACGTTTCTACAGCTACAATGAAAAGATAAGGAGAAAGTGGATCTCCCTGTCTAACGCCTCGCTCAAGTTTAAAAGGTTTTGAAATCATGCCGTTGTTAATTATGCAGCTTTCTATGTTTTTGTAGAACAGTTTTACCCAGCGGAGAAAGTTTCTCTCGTCTTAAGCCGTAGGTAATCCATTTTGTTTTGTTTACAAACCTGTCTTCTGACTGGCGAAGAAAGATAGGGCGGCACCGGTTAAGTTTGTTGTAGTTAAAAAAGAACAAATTTAAAAAGGAAAAGAAAGCATAGGATACAAAAAAAGTAAGCAGAAACCATTTGCCATCCGAATCCACCCTCCGGTCCATCTTTTACAGTTACCGCCTGAATGGATATTCTAAACGAAAGAATCACAGTTAATAAATTGAAAGTGGTCACACCTCGCTTCGCAATATAATAAAAATAATATTTGATTTGAGTTAACTTTGTTTTTTTATATTTTATTTGGAGTACATGTTTTTTGAGTGTCATTTTCCTCTTTTCGTTTCTTCTTTTTTACTTTATGTTTAGACCTGTCGAGTTTTCATTACAAAGAACAAATTTTTAAGATCCAGCAGAAAGCTCTGCTGTCATCCGGTTTTCCGGATCGAGGCAATCGGTTAGGGCTTTCCACAAGTTGCTCGAGATTTCCCAAAAAGTTGCCCGTAATTTCTCAGAAAGTTGCTCAAAAGTTGCTTCAAAAATCCAAAAAAGTTGCTCCTGGTTATAAAAGTTGCTCAAAAGTTGCTCCAAAATATCCAAAACGCTGCTTCTAGTCACGAGAATTTCTCTAAATATATGCTAATTTCCCTTTGAGAGTAAGATTTCTAAGCAGTTTTATGCAATTTTACAGCAAAAGAATTATCTAAATAACATATTAAGGGGAAAACTTGTTAAATAACAAAGATTCTTTAACTAAGAAAAATCGTGAAGATATCCATGACGTCACGTTTGCTGACGAGTTCTGTAATGTTTTAGTGCAAATTGAGCCGAAAGTTGGAATGTCTTCAGATCTTCTTCAGATCGTCTTCGGCAAACTTCGTAAATCTTCGGAAACGTTCGTATTGCCTATGAACAACACTCGGATAATCTTCGAAGATCTTCGGCCTGGAAATTTCTCAAAATGCAGCAAGTTGCTCGAGAGGAATTAAGTTGCTCGAAGGGGAAAAAGTTGCTCGAAACATGAAAAGTTGCCAAAAAGTTGCCGAGCAACTTGTGGAAAGACCGATTGAATCGGTTACTCAACAGATCAGAAAAGAAAACCACGTAAAATCGAGGTGAAAGCCAGGACTGAAAGCTGCAATGGTACCTTACGTCGTCTTGCAACGCACCACTCTGAGAACACGTCACCACATGTGGAACTCCAAGGAACGACGATTTAAAAAGAGCTTCTTTAGAAGCTAATTAATACGCAAAAGTCAATGACCAATAAACCGTAACCGGCATAAAATAGATCGTTGGTAGTTTGAAGTAATATATGAAACACGAGAAGCAGTGTTTCATCGGGAAATCCAAACACGAGAAGAGAGTTGAAAATACGACGCGCAGCGGAGTATTTTTGACGAAATTCGAGGTGTTTGGATAGCCGATGAAACACTGCCTCGAGTGTTTGATATATCTTCTCAATCGGAACAAAAACTACGGAGCAAACGGAGAAATAAAATCGTAGAAATCTATGCTAATTAAGATCGGGTATCCTTCTTTGTTTTAACTTGATGAATTATTAATGAGTTTGTTTGTTTGTTTGTCGTTTCCCTTGGATAGTACTTTTCTGTATTTTTACCCCCGATTTCTCGAACCAGTTTTCATTTCCCTTGGATAGTTCTTTTCTGTATTTTTACCCCCGATTTCTCGAAGCAATTTTCATTTCCCTTGGATAGTTCTTCTCTGTATTTTTACCCCCGATTTCTCGAAGCAATTTTCATTTCCCTTGGAGGTTCGAGAAATTGGGATTCTATTCTAAAAAAATGGCGTCGCATATTGCGATGGCAGAAACATTTTTTACTTATACAAATGGTTGAAATCTGTGCCCAAATTTAAAGTTAACACGCCAGCTTCTCAGCAAATATATTTGTCACATAAAAATTTGCCAATTTCCTAGTCTTCAAGAGCAAATAAACATTGCTCTCGTAGACGACGCATGAATTGAAAACAGTTTCTCGCAGTGAAAAAACAGTGACTCGCTGTCTTTCATTCAGAGTAGTAGTCATATGCGTGAATCGACCTTTCTGGCGTGTCCTGAACGGAGAATATTTCGGCCTCATTTAGAACGCATACGCACATCGCATACACTCTTCTTGTCTATCACTAATAACCTGTTGTGTAATTTCCTCGACCACGTGACGCTTTGCGTGACACTCATGAGACCAGTTGCACTTGTGTGATTATGACGTCATTGGTATGCGATTGCTTCAAAATACGAAAGTGGCCACCTGTTCAAATGCTGCTCTCTGATTAGGTAACGAGCAAAGAGTATTTTATTTTTAACTCACCTGCAACGAGAACAATGTATTCCTTCTGTTTAAGATTCCGTTTGTTCATAGTGATTTTGTCTTTGAGGTTTCCTATATTCTGCTCCAAAAGAATTCGAACATTGCTATCCATGCTGTTCAAACACTCCTCCGTATCCTCGTAGAACTGGTGTAGGGTTGCTCTTTTTCTCTCATCTTCCTCCTTGGCATCAGTTAACACAGAAAAGGCCTGATGATAAGACGAACAGAGTTAACGATGTTTATAAAATTATACATTGTAGTGACTATCTGTTTATCCTCATTGGCTAAGAACCTATAGCTAATTCTGGGAATCGGCGCAACCTACAGATTATTTACTAATCTGCTAGCAGATTCTGGGGCCCTGTCACTAAACTTCAATAAAACTATATTAGAAAGTCCACTAAGACGGTCAAAAGTCCCCACCAAGGGCAGACTATTGCTGTCAAATCCCCTGCCTATGCCCAGCCTCCTCCCTCCCCCCCCCCCCTAAGTGGTTAAACAATTGATTGATGCATTAGACGTGACACTGAGGGGTCAGCTCATAAAATTTATTTACGGAAATAATGGCTTCATTTCTAAGAAAACGAGGGGAATAAATCCTGTTTTAGATGACAAAAGTTTGCCTTAACCGTAGTTTTTCCTAGACAAACGGAGCTAAGAACAAAGCAGATTCTAAATTTTATTGTAGAATGAAGGTTGTGCACTCTATTTCCGCCTTGCGAATCGAGCTCTGTGTATGTTTTATGCTTGGTACAATTTGTTATTTCCCTAGGCTGCGTGAAGCCTTCTCGTATTTCCTCGGAGACGGCGCCGCACGCAAGTTAATGTTTTTCTTTGTTTCATATTCAACATCATATATTACCATACACCAGAACAAAGAAAATTCCCAAATTTCACCAAGGGTAAATTTGGACAACGATTTAAACGCGGGGGAGCAAAAATGATGGCCATGATAGTTTAATTTTACAACCAGCTCTATTTAAAATATCTTTCTATTCTGTCTTCCTGTTCAAAGCGTCTTCCTTGCATATTCCTCGTGTTCACTGACCTACTGTTGCCGAAGACAATAACAAAATTGTTTCATTGTGAAATATCTTGTGAAATACCAGTTATAGCAAATAAATATAAAGGTAGCTGAGAGTTCCTAAACTGGCACCTCTTGATCATGATTCAAGGAATTGATTCCATTTCGGCCGTTCGACAGGAATAAGTAATGTCAGTAATTCATTTTTAACCTCAGTAACATTTCTTGCTGTTATTCTATCATCCCACCTTATCCCAAACATAACTTATGTAAATACACGATATTGTCACAAAACAACGTCAACATCGGTTATCATCAAGAAACATCATACTAAAGGGTTGGTATTTTATACCGATCGAAGGAATTGAAATGAATATTCTTCAGTTGACAAAGTTAGTCATGCGTAGAGCTATTGATTTTGCGAATTTGACGCTACGTGCTCACAGCCCGATATAACCTCACCTCCTTTGCCGTCCAACTGGATTTCTTTCTTTCTGACATTTTAAGCGTTTCTTTTATCCGGTCCTTCATCTCGTCCAGTGTTCGAAGTCCTTTCACCGAAATTCCAAGGGAAGCCATTGCTCTGAACATTTCCACAAAATCGTCGATGTTGTCCAATTCTTTCGCCTCAGCCTATTCCAAAAAGGTAACTTGTAAATTACCTTTTATACGCGTTTAAACTAATGTATCATGGAATCACCCACAACGATGATAAGACTTCACAGTCGAGATTTCTCCCGCTCCAACTGCATTTCATTCATAAACGCGCGAGACATTGTTCTCAGGGTCACACAACCCTTAATTAAATATGGTATTAAACACTGTCGCCAGCAATTGGCTCAGCAGTTACGATAATAACAACGTGACAGATCACGCAATGTGTGTCGTGACAGATCACGCAATGTGTGCAAAATATAGCCCGTTTAGAAGGTAATTTTTTTTTAAATATACTTATGTTTAAAAAACTATCTTTCGTAATTGATTTAAAATTCGACTAAACCCTATCTAGACTGTACTGTTGAAGCTCGTAAAAATTATTTGTAGCATGAGATTTGAGGTGACTTATTAAAATGACTTATTAAATTAACTACCTTTATTAAACAGAAAAACTTGTTAAAAAGCCAGTCAGTCGGTGCAGTCCGATTCAAAGATTAGTACATATTGATTAATTTATCCTACCACGATGTTGATATTGTTAACGGATAGAAAGCAAGTAATAAAATAACAAGATTTCGAAAATGGAATAACAAAACTAAAACAGTTCTGGTTTGGGCCGGGGGGGGGGAGGGAGGGAGGGAAGCCTCCCATTTTAAAATGCCAGGGATGCTCTTCGTCTCCCTAAGGGGTGAAAAATTCGTATTTATATATGTTACCACCACTATAAGTAACTATGAAAACGAAATTTTCACCCCTTAGGGAGACAAAGAGCATCCCTGGCATTTTCGAATGGGAGGTTCCCCCCTTTAGAGGAGGGGGTTAGTGAAACTGATGAAGAGAAGAACCTGCGCATTTTTCTGATCTCGAAAAGTATTAACTTTATGACAATGGAATTTGTAGTTTCATATAGTGGAGGTCCATTTTCATAGCGTAAATACTTTTCGAGATCAGAAGAATGCGCAGGTTCTTCTCTTCATCAGTTTCACTAACCCCTCTAAAGCCCAGGCTAAACAGACCTAAAAAAAAGCTAAGTAAAAACAGAGACTTTCGTTGGAAAAGGGACTGGAAAAATACTTACGCGGTTATCAACTAAGGCATTTTTCACATGCTCTATAACATTGTTACACGATTGCCGTCCAATAAACAGCATCGCGTCGCTGACTTGTAATCAGGTCCAAAGGATCTCTGATAGCATCAGAGTCGCTCAACTCACACACGTGACCACCGCTTTCCTCTGGACTAAAGTTGTATGATTCGCACTTGACTTCTACGAAACAGTGTATCTTACATGCTTCCTTTGACATCACTGTCGAGGTACTTATTACATGATTTATACGTTCCTTGTCTTGAAATAGCCTTACAAGGATATTTTTTTTATAAAATGGTTGTATACATCAAGCAACAAAATAAAAGGTAAACAACTAAGGGGGCTTCTATTTTGAGAAAAAATGTTCAATCGGAAATATAGTAGATAGCTGACAAGTGTGAGTGGAAAAATTGCTTTGTTGAAAACAAGCACTACATATCGGTAAATCGTGCTAGTATTTGAGTAAACTGACTGGAAGACAATTGTTGTAGACCATCTTTATCGCGCATCATGGTACAACGGCTGAAACCCAATTATGCTTAGCCAATTAAAACTCCGGAAATACATTACAACGCTGCAGTTTTTATAATAAAAACGTTACAACGTGTAACTATGCTTGTCAAACAGGATCAAAATGTCGAGGAGTGATATTTATTTATCGAGTTGCCATATTTATGTCCACATTGCATTATATATATCCAAAGTGCAATATGTATGTCCAAAACTAATATATATATCCAAAAATCCGGCGACCTGTTCTCGTTGTATATATTACAATCAAATGATTTCACACATTTGGATACAGTTTCGATATACATATTTCGCGGGCTTTTCTCGATATACCTTATTACATGAAATTTTCGCGACACGTTAATTTCGCGATTTTGAGGTGCGCATATTTCGCGACACTTAAATTTTGCGATTTGGCGAAAAAGTTTTATGTTGAATCACTTTAATTTCGCGTTTTTGAGTAAGACACAATTTACATTCCCTTGATAATGTTATTTAACTTGTTCATGAATTAAATAACAAAGTTTTATCAAAGGAACAATAACGTCAAAATTAACAAAAACGCAAGGCCAGGACTAAATCTCGACAATAGCAACAACAAAGCAGTTCTCACAATTATTACAAGTAGGTCAAGCTTGTACGTGAGTTATTTTGTTCTAAAGTAAATTTACCACAGCAGCCATTAACATTAAAAATTCCTTCCTTTAGTGGTACTAAAACTATTCTTTCTTAACTATTGACATAATGTGAGTCACTTAATTTTCGCGTCATGTTATGTTTGCGACACTAATTGTTCGCTTCACTTTAATTTCGCGACTTTTTTGGAATCGCGAAATTCGCGAAATTAAAGTGTCGCGAAAATTTCAGGTAATAAGGTATATATTTCATGCGTTCTATTTCGGTCAGTATTGCATGTAAGTCTACATGACCTGTCCCGCATCCCGCAGCAAAACAATATGGCGGCTCGGTGGATACCAAACATCGATTCCTTTTTCGATTCTCTGGTGGGAGTCATACGAGGAGCAAGAAATCACTTGTCAACCAACCAAGCCGACAGTGCAGAATTCTGGTGTCGCAGACTTGACGATTATGAACGAACTGTGAGGTTGTTGTTAGCTAGAGTGATGGAATCGCGGCCCGATCAAGTTAATTTTGTGCAAGATTTGGCGTTGTTAATGGATACAATGGGAAATCTTAGAGAAGCGCTTGATGCCTTTCAACCATGTGACGGCCTGCCTGAGGTGTTCTATAAAGTAATTCACTTATTAGATTATCCAGCACGTCATTAGGAATGTCATCAAAGTTGTTGCCAAGAGGCATTTCAAATTCTACTCTTCTTCTTCGTAAAGTTATTGGAGAAACTCCCAATAAACGTGCCACATCAGCCCATCGAAATCCTTCCTCTCTGAGCATTCTAATTTGAGTGTCAGTTATGAGATACCTTGGTCTTCCCGTTCTTCCTGTATGGTCTACAGCGGAAAGATTTTGAACAGCGTCTTGTCCTTCGACTTCAAATTGTCCACGAAAACTTCGAGCATCAAGCGCTTCTCTAAGATTTCCCATTGTATCCATTAACAACGCCAAATCTCGCACAAAATTAACTTGATCGGGCCGCGATTCCATCACTCTAGCTAACAACAACCTCACAGTTCGTTCATAATCGTCAAGTCTGCGACACCAGAATTCTGCACTGTCGGCTTGGTTGGTTGACAAGTGATTTCTTGCTCCTCGTATGACTCCCACCAGAGAATCGAAAAAAGAATCGATGTTTGGTATCCACCGAGCCGCCATATTGTTTTGCTGCGGGATGCGGGACAGGTCATGTAGACTTACATGCAATACTGACCGAAATAGAACGCATGAAATATATATATCGAGAAAAGCCCGCGAAATATGTATATCGAAACTGTATCCAAATATGTGAAATCATTTGATTGTAATATACACAACGAGAACAGGTCGCCGGATTTTTGGATATATATATTAGTTTTGGAGATACATATTGCACTTTGGATATATATAATGCAATGTGGACATAAATATGGCAACTCGATAAATAAATATCACTCCTCGACATTTTGATCCTGTTTGACAAGCATATGTAGCGGTCAGATATAATTATCTCGTTTACTATTTTGCTTTTACACCGGTAAATTGCAGCGTGACCGCACAATTGTGAAATATTAGAAAAAAACTCTGTAAGGAAGTTTCAGACGGATTTTAAACTTAAAATATTTTATATATTATATCTTTTATTTCTGGCAGATTACAAGATAACCTACTGCAGTTGATTTTTTACCTACCGCTAAAGACCACGTTGCGTTACCATGACAACCCCCTTATAAATCAACAAAAACATGGAATTTCGCTTGATTTAAAAAGAATCCAAAAGCACGCGGAAACTGTGTTAAGCCACTTAACATAGAACTATTTACATGGTCTTGTTGTTTTGTTAAAGCATGCTGTGAATATTCAATTCTTATTTTCATTTTCATTCTGACTGGTTTTCATCGGGTAGCCCCGTAATTTTTTCAAAAGCTCTATTTCTTTAACCTTGAATCTACTTGAATTTTAATTATACATAAACGTATTCGAAGATTATTTGGTACGAAATTTTTAAAGTGCGTTAATTTTAGCGTTACTTAATTCATATATTTTCTCAACCTCGTTGAAATAAAACATTTTTCCAGACGACTGACAATATGAACTGTTTAAAGAAATAAAAAAAGGTGAAAAGTCGAGCCGTACATGCAGAACACAGAGATGTTAAGAGTGTATCCATAAGAGGACCAGGCAACAGTTGATACAGCTCATATCACCGATTTCGCCCAAACTTAGCATAAATGTTGGGTATGGTGAGCTATTTACTGTGACAAAACATCAGCTCAAAATATTTTATTCCCTTCAAGTTATGGCACCTTTTGCAAAAATGGCCATTTTTCACTAATTTATGCATATTTAATTAGCTGACTTTGATTGACCAGTTCCACAAGAAAAAAAGACTTCTGAAAATAAATTTCACTGCATTATATTCTGTGGTTATTAGGCTTTAAGTACAATAATTCACTTCAACCGTCAAATTTGATTTCTTCTCCTCAAACGGTCTTTTGGAAGGTACACATTTCGTACTGTTGGAAATAGCCTTTAACTAGTGCCCATTATCTCCCATGAGCAACAACTTATATACATTATTCTTACATGGGTAATGAAATCCATCATTAAACTTCACAAAAATGCAACAAAATGTCTGGGGACTTCAATATTCTATTAGTATTGAGGAACTAAACACACGTGACTTAACGATTTCTTGCTATTTCATCAAAATTCACCGAAACACAGAAGCCATTTATTTGCCTCAATTTGGCACAAAATCGGTACGAAATAGCTAATCAAGCATAAATTTATAGATAACAATCAAAATATTGGCGAAGATTGGCAGTTAGGGCATTTTTCGGAGCGTTTTCAGAGCCATATAATTCGGCAATGTTGTGATAGTAAATGTAAAAATAGCAGCGAAAGATTTTCTTCAAAAGCTCGCTCAATTCTTCATTTAGGCACATCAAAGTTAAGAAACAAGAAAGTAATACTACATACATGCCACTTATCGACACACAGATGCTTTCTTTTGAAGAATTTGTTCTTCCTCGCTGCACTTCGATCCTTCGATCGATCTCAATTGACATGTACTGTTGCTTTGAGGCGCGATGAACTTAGCCAATACATCGTGGTTCATCCTTCGTGAAAGGTGTAAACAGGTTGTCAATAAAGTCATTCAAAGAGCTGTTTAAAGTTCACGGAAGGGCACTTGTCTCAGCCAGTTTGAATGAAATAAATTTAACTGGAAAATAAACAGCCGCCATGTTGTATTTGTACCTTTGAGCCTGCCGTTTCAGTCAGCGGTAAAGCCGTACACTTGGGCAAGTACGTAGTGTAGTCATCATATAGTTGTTTGACTAAATCCTATATAGGGATGTTCATAGAGGGGATACATAGCCTAGCCCTACACAGCTATACACGCCTATACATAGCCCAACACAGCTATACACAGCTATACACACGCGTGTTCATTTGCTTTTCCTTCGCAAATGTTTGTTTTCGTCGGAATAAGTAGCGGATGGTGTTATCTACCCTCTGAACAACCGGGGCTTGATCTGGCGGTCAGGTTGTCAGCCTGGCCTGTGTACATCTATTCCTTCTGTTCAAATCGTCTATATTATATTACACTTTGGCAGCTAGGAGACTGAATTTGTACCCACTCTCTTTTTCGGGATCCCACAAAGTTCGCCATCTGTCCATTTACCGATAAACGTCATTATTGCAGTTTTATTAATTTGTTTTAGAAAAGGGCTTTTATGGGGACAAATTTTTCCTCCTGAATGCCCACATTGCAAGTGACGAACTGCGGCTTCAAATGATAATTTTCTTCATCACCGACTCAATTTAAGTTGCTATGTGAGTTACAAAGACGCGAATGCAGACTTTTGTAGAGAGCTTAAACCCCGCATTAAAACTAAACAAATTTATTGTAAGACTAGGACTACGCAAGACGGCAAAACTTATTAGCTAATGTTTCAACCAGCACAGGTAGCCTTCTCCAAGCTTGCTCGGGACCGTACTGGGCGAATATTGGCCCTCGGTCTTTTTTGTACGGACCTCGCTGCGCTCGATCCGTACTGTTAAGACCTCGGGCCAATATTCGCCCAGTACGGCCCTCGCGCGTGGTTAATAAGAGATTTATTTCACGACTGGAAACTTTGTGTATTAAGAATTGCTACCCGGTAGATGTCGTGGAAAACAATATGCGGCAAAACTTTTACGCGCGCCAAATGAGTTAAAATTATTTCTGTGTTGAAGGTCATTTCATTTTCAAAGCAATAAAAACTCCGAAAAATTTTTACAAAAAAAAATCTTGCAAAAAATCTTGCGCTAAATCGCGCGGGAATTAGTGCGGGATCATCTGGGACAAAACCCGGTCCGATACTTGGAAAATATCGGCCCTCGCGGGACCGGAAATAAAGTAATCTGATTGGCTGATTTAGTTATTGGCCCTCGGACCGCCTTAGTCGTGTAACAAATGTATATATTTGCTGCGCCATATAGACTGCGTCCCTAAAGGCATTTCGTACGTGAATTCTTTGTTCAGTTCAGCACGGACGCTCCCCCAACTAAAGCACTTGCGCAAGAAACGATTACAAAACCTACCTCGCTATCCATCGTATAGTGATTTATCCCGTGGTAAACGTTATTCTCCAATTTTGCTGAGTTATTCATTTTTTCCCATTTATGCCCCGGGGTAGGGGAATTTGGTCAAAAAATGTAATCGTTATGCGCGGTATTAATCACTATTCCCGCCAGGGGAGGGGAATTTGAACAAGCAATAAAAAAATACAAATGTCTGGAAAGTAACTGGGAGACGTTGAAATTTTGATCTATTTAACTGTGTAGCGTCTTTTATGCTAAAAATAATTGTTTATGTTCCAAAATGACGCTAAATGGCGGTATAAAACTGCTCCGACGTTTCGGCAATACTGCCTTCTTCAGGGTGCCACCCCCAAAAAGGCAGTATTGCCGAGACGTCGGAGCAGTTTTATACCGCCATTTAGCGTCATTTTGGAACATAAACAATTATTTTGATTTGGTTGCCGTGCATGCCGACCGTTTGCCTGCGTAGCAGGCGTCTGTGTAGTTTTTAGCGCGCGTAAAAGAGTGCGCGATCGCGAGAAGGCCACGCGAGGTAAAAATCGAGGAGACGCCGTCTTCTCGATTTTTTCCTCGCGTGGCGCTCTCGCGCCTTTCGCGTTTCTCCCATGCGCGCGCTAGAAACTAACGACGCCTGCCACGCAGGCTAGCCGACCGTTGAACAGAAAAATCAAGAACTCTGTCTCGGTGAAAGTCAAATGGAACAGTATTTTTTCTGGAAAATCTCTTCGGAGATTGACGGAACGTAAGAAATTTTCTTACCATTTGTAAGGTTTCCCAGTTCTAGTTTCCCATGCATCAGGTCTCCCATCAACGGAAAGAAATAACAGGAAACTGAGTTACAAATGGTAAGCGACATCTATTTCGGTTAGTTTGCTAATTTTGGAAAGAAGCCTTTCCATTTTTCAGTGGTCATTCCAACCGGTTCTCTCCAACAAATGGTAAGCACCCTAGAGTTCGTTCAGCATCACCTTGCGGTAAACACGTCAAGCTGTAGCGGAGGAAATTGTTTTCCCTACGACAATTTGAAAATATTCTCATTTTCATCACAAACGCATCCAACGAACACTCGGGGAGGAAAAGCAAATGATCGCGCGTGTGGTGTGGTCACGCGTGATGGACGCGTGATGCCCAGTGAACAGCCGTACCGCTGACTGAAACGGCAGGCTCAAAGGTAGAAATTCAACATGGCGGCTGTTTATTTTCCAGTTAAATTTATTTCATGCAAACTGGCTGAGACAAGGGTCCTTCCGTAAACTTTGAACAGCTCTTTGAATGATTTTATTGACAACCTGCTTACACCTTTCACGAAGGATGAACCACGATGGATTGACTAAGTTCAGCGCGCCTCAAAGCAACAGTACATGTCAATTGAGATCGATCAAAGAATCGAAGTGCAGCGAGGAAGAACAAATTCTTCAAAAGAAAGCATCTGTGTGTCGATAAGTGGCATGTATGTAGTATTACTTTCTTGTTTCTTTACTCTGATGTGCCTAAATGTTGAATTGAGCGAGCTTGTAAAGAAAATCTTTCGCTGCTGTTTTTACATTTGCTATATCACAACATTGCCGAATTATATGGCTCTGAAAACGCTCCGAAAAATGTCCTAACTGCCTTTTCTTCGCCAATATTTTGATTGTTATCTATAGATTAATGCTTGATTAGCTATTTCGTACCGATTTTGTGCCAAATTGAGGCAAATAAATGGCTTCTGTGTTTCGGTGAATTTTGATGAAATAGCAAGAAATCGTTAAGTCACGTGTGTTTAGTTCCTCAATACTAATAAAATATTGTAGTCCCCAGACATTTTGTTGCATTTTTGTAAAGTTTAATGATGGATTTCATTACCCATGTAAGAATAATGTATATAAGTTGTTGCTCATGGGAGATATTGGGCACTAGTTAAAGGCTATTTCCAACAGTACGAAATGTGTACCTTCCAAAAGACCGTTTGAGGAGAAGAAATCAAATTTGACGGTTAAAGTGAATTATTGTACTTAAAGCCTAATAACCACAGAATATAGTGCAGTGAATTTTATTTTCAGAAGTCTTTTTTTCTTGTGGAACTGGTCAATCAAAGTCAGCTAATTAAATATGCATAAATTAGTGAAAAATGGCCATTTTTGCAAAAGGTGCCATAACTTGAAGGGAATAAAATATTTTGAGTCGATGTTTTGCCACAGTAAATAGCTCACCATACCCAACATTTATGCTAAGTTTGGGCGAAATCGGTGATATGAGCTGTATCGCATGTTGCATGGTTCTGCCCTGTTCTCTCACGGGCACACTCTTAAATATTGTGATCAGATAAGGTCCCCATGTATCATTAAAATTTCTGCTTGCTTTTCCACAACCAACAATGACGATTGAAGAGAAAGAAAGTGAAAATTAGCTCGAAAACGTCAAAAGCATCCTGTAAATGTTTCTGATTTTTATTTGCGTTCTAATTAATTTTCACTGAGTATGTTTACAAAACCTGTCTTTCTTTTAATTTGTTTTTACCTGAAATTTAATTAGACAGAAGTTATTTATTCGATAACCTCACTAAAATCTCAATGTGTTATATAAATTAAAACTTTTTTTCTGGCGACTGACAATGTGAACTCTTTAAAAAAGGGAGCAAAATTTGAAAATCGCAGTTCATAGTTTATCAATAACTAAGAGATATCGTGTGTGCAAAATATAGTTTATTTGCAAAATAAACTTGTATCTTGTTGAATATTGTGATAGGGTTTCTCCAAAACTCAAGGAAGAAGTATGACGGGAAAATTATACGTGTTTCTGATCGAAAATCAAGTAATAAGTTTGTTTTAAATTTTAACTGAAGTAATTTAAGGTTTGGAAGCTTGTTGAGAATTCGCGTACGGTTATTGTTACCATGGTAGCATAACGTCAGCGTACAATACATTTGTGTAAGATGCATAAATTATGCATGTCGGTGTTCGTCAGAAAATCTCGAGATCGGGAATACTCTTTTTTCGACAACGCTAAAAAGTCATAATCCCAGCTATGTTTTCAACAGATCCATGACTTGTTTTCAATACTTTGGTATTGTGTTGGTGGCTTTTCTGAGTCTTCCTGAAGTACGTGTTTCAGGAGGTATGTATACTTATAAATAATTCTTCATTTCTAGGTGTATGGGTTTCGTTGCTTTCGAAGTTTCATTCTTGTTCGAATTCACTCCCAATGCTTGTTGCATTTTTTTCAAACAATCCTCTTATTGATATCGAAACAGAAATTTAAACTTCAATAAACTCTTTTCTCGTTTACAGGCGTAAAATATGAAAAAAAAACCGGCTGAACGACAACACATATAAAATCCAGGCAAACGTTTTTTAAACAACTTTTATGACAAGATATCATAAGAATCATATTTTTTTACATCTTGTTTGTTATTTTCGAGCACCGTCAAGATCACTTGATTTAATTCAACAATTAAAATAATCCAAATTAAACATGCGAGAAGTATAATATACGCCTTCAAACATAGAACCAGCGACTTTGGACGATAAATTATGAATGCAAAAATTGAAAACTTTTGTAAGAGAAACAATTTGCTTTTAATTCAATGCATTGTTAATTATTTATCGTAATCGAGAATTGCAAACAGCATATCAAAACTCAGTTAGACCGAACTTATTTTGTTTTTCTTCTGGTGTAAACTTAGAAGGAATACAGGAAGCTACATCGCGGAGAACAGCAAACTTGTCTAGCAACGAAAATTTGTATCGCGACAGACAGACAGACAGATTGGAAAATCACCTACACTCTATTTCTCCGCATTGTTTATTCGTTTTCCACAGAGTTTCTTTTGTCTATAAAAGATCGTCATGATCGTCAGCGAAACAATTGGAACAGTTTTGGTCTATTAGTGGTTTTCACTGTCACGCCGCAAAAAAATAAATCCAAAACTATTGAGTCAAAACAATTAAGAATATTACAATAATAAAGTATTTTTCGTTTGTCTCACGACGTAGTCACGTGTGATGGAGATCGCGACATTTCGGCTGCACACTGCTAGTCTTCATCAGGCGATAAGGTCGACTGGTTGTGCGTGAACTTATAAAGCACGCTGCTGCGCTGTGATTGGTTGGTTTTCAACAGGTGCATTTCGATCCTCGCTGTTTCTGTGTCCTGTTTTTCCCTCAGCGGTCCGCTGTCGCACAGTTCTCCTTTTCATGTATTATGATCAGCCTTGCATTCTTGGTTGTTATTTTAGCTTTTATGCGCGTCTCTGTCCTCTTATTGTATTTGGTTGTTTGTTGTATAGAACCATGTCATACAAAAAAGATCTTTGTAAAGCCAGTTGAAGACAAAGCACTTATAAATCACGTGATAAGTACCCCGACAGTGACGTCAGAGGAAGTATGCAAGATAAACTGTTTCTTAGAAGCCAAGTGCGAGTCATACAACTTTGGTCCAAAGAAGGACGGTGATCACATGTGTGAGCTGAGCGACTCTGACGCCATCAGAGATCCACTGGACTGGATAACAAAACAAGGATTTCTTTATGCTGAAACCGAGGTAAGGAAATTTAAACAATTCTCCAAAACGTCCTATCATTGGTCAAAGTCGATCAGTGGCACGATGCTGCTTTATTTATCTTGGTGGAGAGCAATGACGATTCCTTATGGTTGATAAGTGACATTTTTAACGCGGAAAATGGCAGAGCTATTTCTTCAGAGTTCTGGTAATCGGAACGAATTTCACTGCCTTCGTCAGATCCTTTTGGACATATTTTTTAATCCGCTGACTAGTACATAGTACATAGCGCAAAAATTACAAGGCAGTAATCGAGGGCGAGAAGCCGTCTTACACTGCGCATGCATTATTTCTTTCTTTCTTCGATTTCTGGCTTTTTTGAGATCCAAATCGAAATGCGCGCCACCCTCCCACCAAAACAACAACAAAAACAAAATCGATGAACAGTACGAATCCTCGAATGATAAATAAAACCTTGAAATAAATTTTAAGGCGTAGAGGTAAACGCTGTATTCAATTTTAGCGAGATGTTATGAACACGTGTGCGTTAAAAATAATTATGTAATCCAACGTTTCTTTATTCCAAAAGTCTGACTTTTCAAATCATTTGCGCGGTAAAGAGGAATAAAATGATTACTTGTGGAGTACAAAAATCGTGGGATATTTGTACTTGTTTTGCGCGTTGTTTGTACTTTTTGCAAAGTAAGCAAAGATGGACACTGTTAATATTGGTGCATTACAGTACTGACCGCCTTTTGTATCACCTTACAGAATCCCTGTGCAAAAGCTCAGTGTCCCGTGAATGCCCGTTGCCACTCAGACTTTGAAAATGACACGTACGTATGCACATGCCTGCCAGGATTCACTGGAAGTAACTGCGAAGGTAACTTGATTTATTAAATTTTATTCTAAATATTACTTGGATTGCTTGAGCCACAGAAACTAGACAGACCCTGTATAATGTTGAAGGCTTATCAGTTCTGTCTGTAGCAGGCTAGTTTCTGTTGTGGCCAAGTAGAAGACAAGTCTACTGGTCAAAATATTACTCATTAGATCCCTATTTTTATTACATCTCCTTTAGGGAAAAGGTAAGGTCAGACGCAACTACTAGCACCCTAATTTTTGTGCGACATGTGGGCTCCTACATTACTGCATTTGCTATTTGTTGATACCTTGTCAAAGTAAGTTACTTCAACACAAAGCTACTCTATTTAAGCAGCAACATATTTCTATTGTTAGATGTCGACGAATGCGCAGAAGGTCTACACGAGTGTCACAGCGATGCCGCGTGTCACAATACCGAGGGCTCGTACGACTGTATCAACAAATCAGGACTCTCTGTAAACGGATCTGTACCCGAAGGCAAGTATCATTTTGTTACAGAGATTTTGATGCAAATTTTACTTAAAATCTAAAACGTCTTGGTAAGTTGATTTGCCAACGACCCCCACGCTATTGCATCTGCCAGTACACCACGTTTAACGCACATGTATGCGGAGCAAAAAGCTCAACCACCATCTTCGAGCACTTCACCTATAAATCCGAGAACGTGGTGTGCTGCATCTCGTACTGTCGATGCCCGAAGCTACACATCGGGGAAACAGGACGCACTTTATGCGAACGATTCTACAAACACCTTAGCTTCGTAGCGTGAAAAAGAGCACACCCGGTTTTCTAATGGCGGGACACTGAAATTTTCCAGGAGACACTCCCACAGACATCGCGATGACAGGATTAAAGATGTGTTTTAGATCCGGAACGCGAAGGAAAAAATTGAAATGGAAAACATTTCAAGACTTGGCAAAACGCAGGCAATTTGCTTAAAAATGTTAAAAAATGCATCTGGCTTCCGAGCGCTTGCACCTTTTAAAATATACGGTCGCATATACAATTCTCTAACGTTTTCACACTGAAGAAAGGCTATGCCGGAATCTTTTATGTTTGTGACGTACACAAAATGACACTTTCGTCACTTTTTTCAGTTTTTGTTTTAATGATATTATTAACATTTTTGTTGCCAGTTTGTTGCCATCCATTTGGTGACAAGATTTCCTCTTCGACACGTAGATCTGAGAAGAAAATTACCTACTTTAAATTTCGGAACCTAAAACGTACTTATATACATTTCGCCGATAAAATGTTAAAAAATAAGACTTAAGGTAAAAGCTGTTAAAATTGATGCTAAACGTTTTGATGATGATGATCGAACAGATCGCAAACGTTTAGCATCAATTTTAACAGCTTTTACCTTAAGTTATATTTTTTAAAACGTTCTTGTTACCATACTTTCACGTGCTTATTTGTTTTTAGTGATTGGATGTTTCGAGACACCTAAAGGCTTGCTGCCAGAGACACTCGGCGACTTCAGACATGAGGCACAAACGGATCCTGCCCAAGCCCTTTCGAAGTGTAGTGAGCTGACACGCAACAAAGGTTACCACGTATTCGGTCTTGGTTTTGGCGGATTGTGTCTGTCAGGAGTAGATGCTCAAAACAGATACTATATAAACGGGACTGCTTCTAGTAACGTTAACTGTACGAATGTTATGGGAAAGGGCCCACGCAGTATTGTTTACACACTTGGTAAGGAAGCCACAATTTTTGTTTAACAACCTTAGATTTAAAAATTAAAATTTCGAATTGTTTCCGAGATTTTCCGAGGTCTGCCTCCTGCCAGTTGGGATTTTTAGCCTTGTTATGTTTATTTAAGATTATTTGTTTCCTCTGTTTCAGTGGCATGCCTGCAAACTAGCTATCTCGTTGAGATATGAAGCTAAGTGCATGACGACTATAAACATATATTTAATTTTTAAACATATATTTAAGTTGTTCCGGCTATTCTAAATGAAGAGCAGCTAAACTAGTATGGCAATCCGGCTCAATCACGTGAGTCTTCTCGGGTAGACTCGATAAACCGTTGGTCCCGTCTCCTGTATCTTCAGTGTTATGGTCAGCAGGAGACGTTAAAGATCCTACACAGTGATTGTAAAGAGTAGGGCAAGAAGTTTCCGGTGTTGTGGTCTGGTCGTTGCCTGATGTACTGTCTGGGTTGGGGTGGGAATACTCAGAGACATAAGCTGATTGAAGCTACTCTAGAAATCCGAGGGAAAACGTACAGTGTTATCAGTTCAGTTCAGTGAGCGAATACGTGGAAAGGAAGTTATATTTTTCCAGGTCCTAAGTTGCTATTCTGTCCAAAAAAGATATATGTTTTAGTAATATTCTTTTTTTCTGTCACAGACCCACTTCCTGAGTTTGAACCCGTCGGATGCTTCAAAGACATAAACTCTGCTCGGGCCTTGCCGGATCAATACGCCAATTTCCGAATGTTTATCGACTGGAACAACTTGAACGCTACCATACGCCAGTGCGCGCTGGTTGCTCGAGATACAGGCTACGAGTACTTTGCTGTGCAGTATTACGCCGAATGCTGGTCCTCTTTTGATGCTGCAAACACATATGACAGACATGGTAAACAGACAAAACAGGACAAATGCTGGGCCTTTGTTGGAGGGGAGGGTACCAACTATGTTTATCGATTTCCTTAAAGCTGATTTCCAGTCCGCACTGCGCATTCTCGGGGTTTCTTTTAATTTTTTTTTTTTGAATTCGTTGATACGTTACACTTCGGTAAAAGCGTACTTGAAGTTTTTTAGTCCACCATTAATTACAGGTAGTTTCGTTCAGGAATACTCGATGGTGAATTTGACCCGGAATTTTTATTTTTGCTAGTAAACATTGATTTCCTTCGTGTGAGACTCACGTAAACATTGCAGACCGAGATTGCGAAGAACGGACTGGAAATCGTCTTTAATTACGTAGAAAGGAGAATACAAACCAGTTGTACCTCTGTTTCTTTTCTTAGTTTGGGAGTGGTTGTTGGGAAGTGGAAGGTTTGAGAGGGGTGGAGAGAGGCGGGATTGGTAAGGTGCATGGGTAGGGGGTGTTGGGAGCTGGTACAGTGTCATCTTTCGTCTGTGTCATTTCAGTGTCGTGTTGCGTTCGTTTATTTAGCGCTTCCTGTCAGTTACATGTATTTGCTTCGAGTTTTGATTGGTTCACTTGATTGTTTACGCCCTTTGTGATTGGTCAGAGTGATTACTTTGGTTTTGGTTTTACGTCACTCAATTGAAAACTGCTTTATAGCGGAGCAACAACAACAACAACAACAACAAACTGCACAGCATGACATGACATAATCGGCTTTTCACGGCTGTAATGCAGTGAGAATTTCTTGGCACCCACGTGATTACGTAAAAAAAACCACTTGCTTTTCTCGCACAATTAGAAGTTGAATTCTATGCTTAGCGGATGGTTGTTGTTTTAAAAATAGTTACCGTATTTTTTTAAATAAACGCCAGGTCTCGAATAAACGCCGGGTTTCCAATGAAATCGAAGAGTTGTAAATAACCCATTCAAGCATTTATTTAAGGCATTCAAAGCTGTATTTGTAATGGAAGTCTGTCAAAGTAATGTATAGAACCGTCGTTTAATAAACTCTGAGCTGCAATGAACTCTAGGAGTCAAATAAACGCCGGGTGCACCAGGCCAAGTTGAGAATAATCGAGAAAATACAGTACTTCAATTTCTCAATAAAAGTTAACGGTAAAAATAAGCGACGTTTCGACCGATCTTCGGTCATTATCAAGCTAAGTGTAAGAAATAAAATTTGCATAAAGATATATTTAGCTACAAAGAGGTAAAAATGTGTGAGAAATATTAATAATACAAACAGTCGAACCTCTCCTTACTGAGTTATATAATAAGGGACTGTTCACTTGGTTCGGGAGAAACCAAAATTCATGTAATGCCTACATCTGTAAAACGGACATCTCCTTAATGTAGACACCCAGTGCAGAACTGCCCCTTTGTTATCCCTTTTATAGAGGATTGATTGTACCTTATTACATGTAAATAAAATTCTGATAAAAAGGATGCACAAACCATTGATCGTAAATATAGATAACAACACCCCACGATTGGGTGCTTTCTAGTATTGGACAAGGGTAAAGATTTTATAACAATCTTTTACACTTAAACATGGCTCAAACTTAGTTACGTATTCGAAGCCGTATACTAGTAGATCTTAGTTGCTTACTTACCAGATTGTAAACAATAACTACAAATAGTTGTAAAAATAAACAGTATACTAAAACAGTTTGAACAGTAACTTCAACATTCACCCTAACGACAGTGCCCTTTGCAGGGAAGCTTGGAGAAGAGTTGAATGTATGAATTGGTGTACAGACGGGACAAAAATATCGTGGGCACTGTAGAAAGTGGCTGTATAGGGGAGGGAGGCCTGTCGTTAGTGGTTGTTTGACTGTATAATTATTAAATCGGGATGCTGTAAAAACACACTGCTTCTCCTTGCGTCCGAAAACAGTGATGTACAATAGCAAAGGACAATAACACGATAAGACAATAATTATCTTTGTAGGGGAAAAATAGAATAAATAAAAGCATAAAGGTAAACACCCTAATATTGGTTTTCTTTTATTATTCACGAACGCGCCTTTGTAATAAATTTGACTTAAAACCAAACTTAAAACCAAGTGACTGACTGACGGTCTGACTGACGAACTGACTGACTGACTGACTGAAGGACTGACTGACTGACTGACTAACTGACGCAGTGACTGACTAACTGACTGACTGACGGACTGACTGACTGATGGACTGACTGACTGAAGGACTGACTGACTGACTTACTGAGTGAGTGACGGACTGACTGACTGACTGACTGACTGACTTCTGACTGCTTACCTGCCTGACTTATCGTGAATAAATGACTGCCTGATTGAATAATTGCCTCACTGATTGACTGGCTAGCTGGTTGGCTGACTGACTGACTGACTGTCTGACTGACTGATTGGTAGCTTGAATGAACTGACTGACTGACTGACTGGCTGAATTTATTGGCTAGCTGATTAATCTATTCCGTGGGTGACTGACTGACTTGTTGACCGACTGAAAAACTGACTGACTGAACGACTGACTGCTTGCGTGGCTGAGGGACCGAAGAAGGTGCAGAAAGGACTGACTGACTGGCTTTTAAAGCAATAAGACTACTCGCCCTCGTCCTCTATAAACCTAACACAAGTTTAATTACCATAGTTTTAAACCCTTCAAGTCACTCTTTCCTGCTCGTTGCACGAGCGTCAACAGGTGCAACCTTAATAGGTTTCAGTTACGTTTCAATTCAATAGAAGTGAATTTTTATGCAAGAGCTCTACTAAAACAGTAATGTAGCGATGCCAGTTCCAGCCATAAAACCTGGAACTCGCTCTATATCTAAGACAAATATTCAATCAAAATCCTTTGGAATTTTTTTTAGCAGTTTTAAGCTTCTAAACGGCCATATCTTGAAGCTTTTTTGCAAAAATTGCGTGATCTGTCACGGTGCTATCATGGGTGATAGCTGAGCCAATGACACATGACAGTGTTACAAATACTGTTGTTGTAAAAGGGTTATTTGACCCTGAAAACAGTGGTTAACTTTGATACATGAAATGTAGTTACGATGGGCCAAATTCCGACATTGACGCCTTTTCATCGTTCTGGATGAATCTTTGATACACTTAGTTTAAATTATACGCGGTTAAGTGACATTTTTGGAACATGGCTGAGGCGAAAGACGTCGACGCCATCGACGACATTGTTGAGATGGTCACAGCAATGACGGCACTCGGTCTTTCGACCAAAGGACTTCGTACACTGGACGAGATGAAGGACAGGGTGAAAGAGACGCTTAAAATGTCAGAAAAAAAGAAATCCAGTTGGACGGCAAAGGAGGTGAGGTTTTGTCGGGCCGTGTGCTCGTAGCGTCAATTTCGCAAAATCAATCTACCTTGACGAGTGACTTTATAAAATTTGCAAAGTCGAGATCCGGTATAATGTCTTTGGTGGGTATAAAATGGCAATCAACCAGTCACTAACTGATATTTTGTGGCAGTTTTGGTTCATATAAAGGCGTTATTTCAGCTTCACGGCAGGGGAAATTTTATATTTAAATAGCATCGAGAAATGATAAGCCTGTTTCTGACGAACGGCCGAGAATGTTCGATTGGGTGTTCCATGTCCAAGTGCGAGCCCGAGACCCTGTAGCTATCAGTGTAACTTTTGTCACTACTGTGTTTCTGGCTATTTCACAATAAAATAATCTTGTCATTTTCCTGGACGACTGGATATCAATTAATGAACATAAGAATATACAAGGAAAATGTTTATAACTAGAAGAAATTAAATGGAGTTCGTGATATTAAATTATGGTATCAATTTTACTCCTCCATATAAACAGAGGTCGATTCTCGAGGCGGAAATGAATTTTGCAAGTGTCATTATAGAATAGAATTGAGAATCTGCTTTAATTCTTCTTTTCATCGAGGAAAAATACGGCTGTCACAAAACATTGTCGCCTAAAACAGACTTAGTGTTCCTCGTTTTCTCAGAAAAGCGACCACGATTTCTGTGAATAAATAATGAACTGTCTCGAGTAACCCCCAGCGTCACGTCAAATTAACTCTAATCAACCGTGGAATTTTTATGGTAACATTTATTTAAGAACTTTTTAAAAAACGACAGCGAAAACGAAAGGTTTAGTTAAACTAAAGGGTAATTTCGCACGTGCTTTATACATACTGGTGCAACTCTTAGCCGTCTTTCTCAAAACAGCTACGTGAAATCGTCATGCAAATTCTGCATAATTTTGAAATCGAGAACCACTGGGGTTGAAATTTCATTTTTTGTTTGGAATTGATGTTTTTACATATCCTGACGAATAGTTTCAACATATTGATAGACACACTGAACATATCGTGGTTGTTTAAGCTCCCCAATATAACTGTGCACACTAAATAACGTCTGTTTGATGGAGATAACTCACTATGAAACTAAATTATACGTCGACAACAACTTGACGGCCGATTTACATATTCCCTACACACCGTATCGCGTGACGTTCTTATAAGATTGTACTTCAATCCAAGTGCACTGTCACGGACACAAAGTTAATTTACGTTAGTTAACGTTCATATTCTGGACTGGATCTAAACCCACCCAAAAAAGGGTCTAAGGTATGAAATCAGACCTTTTGGGTATTTTTAACACGTTAACTCTTGCTACATCTTCCTATGTTCAGGCCTTTTCTGTGTTGACTGAGGCTAAGGAGGAAGATGAGAGAAAAAGAGCCACATTGCATCAATTCTACGAAAATGCCGAAGTTTGTTTGAACACGATGGATGACAAAGTGCGAAGCCTTTTGGAGCAGAATATAGGAAACCTCAATGACAAAATCGCTATGAACAAACGGAACCTAAAACAGAAGGATTACATTGTCCTCGTTGCGGGTGAGTTATGAATAAAATACCATTTGTAGAAGAATGCTTCTTGACTACTGTAGGTCATTTTAGTGTCGCCTACATGGTGAGTCAGATTGATGTTGTGATGTCAACCAGCATACATTTCCCGGGTCCCAATTTAAAAAAAACTTGGCTTTGAAGGTTGACCGAATGTACTATTTTTAATACAGTGGAATCCCTATTCTTCGATCCCTCGATTTCTCTAACTTTCGGATAACTCGAACAAAAAATATTTTCCCTTTGATTTGCTTCACTAAATCAAAGAATGCAACTTAACCCCTGAGTTCTTAAAACTCCCCGATATTTAAACCAGTGCAGTTATCGTTTTTCTAGGAGGCCCGAGAAATTGGGATTCCACTTTAAACTAGTATACGGTTTTAAGTGCCAGAGTGTTGCAATGTCACATAAAAAAATTGTAACTGAATAAGATTACCTTAACAGGTGAGACAAGTTCTGGAAAGAGTACCTTGCTGAATCTGATTCTTGGAGAGCAACTTCTTCCTTACTCTATTCTCAGCACAACTTCCACTATCTGTGAGTTAAAATACGGAGAGACGCCCAAATTAGTGGCTCACTTTAAAGACAAGGATCCCAAAACAGGACTCACCGAGAAGACTGTCTTGCTTGGTCAGTCCATGGAAACCTCTCAACAAAGCTTCCTTCATGAGATCTCAAACTTTGTCCATGTTAAAACTAATCGAGAGAAGGGTTCAGATTACAAGAAGATTGAACTGTTTTGGCCACACAGTCTGCTGAAGGTTAGTGATGACTAAAGGCTTCACCTGAAGTATCCTCAATAGACAATTTTGCTTCTTGTTGGTGTTATAGACCATATTCGTATTCTCGTTATTGGACTGAAATTATTTTGCAATAGAGGCTAATGCGGGAATCTTTTCAAATGCAAATGACATAACCCGCATAACCCTCCATTGCAAGCTACAATTGCAATCCGTGCCATAATTCCTTGGGACACTCATTGAAACAACTATAGCGTGACATTCCGTTTCGAATTCTCAGAAATGGAGAAAGCCCTGCCCGCAAAACCAAACTTGCGAAATGGAAGGCAACGGAAGGCTTTGTTTTTTCAAGGTTCACAACATTATTATCGGGCAGGGAGGCAATTATTATATTTTTTACCCGAATCGTGGCGTGGATTGTTGTTCCAGTCCAATTCCTAAAAATACGAATATGGTCCATTGCAAGATGCACTGTCGTCTCTGCCATGTCAGTGGGCTAGACAATTGGCCAGCTGCACCTACCACTATAGTTATTAAAAAAGAGCTAATGATTGTTTTAAAAATTCATAGATTTTAATCACGACTTTGAAAAGAAAAGAGAGATTGCTGTAAAATATACTGAGAGCAAGGGGCGAAAATAATGTTTAATTACACTATGTAAGTGTAGAAATAATTAAACGTCTCTAGTTCTTTATATCTTTTTCATGTATCTTACATTTTCACCTTTTTAGCATGGAATCGTTATAGTGGACAGTCCTGGTGTTGGTGAATCCGCCATCATGGACGACATGGTTAAAGAATACCTTCCAGAGGCGTTTGCTTTCATCTACGTAATCAACAGTGTGAACGCCGGTGGAATACAGAAAGATAGAGTAGGTTATTTGGAATGCTGCATGCAGAAACAATAGTTGTAGAAAGAAACGCGAATTGTTGGTATCCCTTGTTATAGAGTGTTTAACGTGTGTACCTGACGATATCAATCTACAACAACATATTATTCAAATTTGGCTGAGGCACGCTGTGGTATTTTGGTGGGACGCAGTTGAAACAAAATACCCACAGCGAGTCGAAACGAAACTGGCATATCGTCTAGGCATACCCAAATTGTAGGATTAGCCTTCTAATTATCGTTACCAGATTTGGTTCAATTTCTTTCATCAATCGGCGACGTTAAGTTCAAATGAACTGAAAAATGTTCCAAGCTTTCCTCCTCAACGTCGTGATTTTGCACTCCCTGTTGAGATTGTTTATAGTTTAATAATAAACAGCAGTTCCCATTTTCTTTACGTAACGGCCTCCTTCCTGTCTCTATCGGTAAATTTGTCCAAAACATCGTAGTACAGGAGGCTGGAACTGCCTAGACTGTGTGGCAGGCGTTCAAAGGGGATGGAGATGGGAAAACGAAAAGCGGCGATGGTAGTTCCAAAATTTCCAATAACGTCCTTTCCTACAGGAACCCATAACCCCGTTGGAAAAAGGATGAAATGAAAATCATGAGGGTAGAGTTTTTTGCAAGCGAAAAATGTATCCTCTCTTCGGTTTGCCTTTAGGTAGAAAAACTCATTGAACATGCCAGAATGGTTTCTCTCGACCAGCAGAGGGAATCATCATCAACTCGAGCTTTGTTTGTGTGCAACAAGTGGGACCAAGTGCCACCAGGAGAGGCTAATGAGGTTAAGAATTACATCATTAAAAAGCTTACACAGTGCTGGCCCAGTTTGGATCCAGATTCCCAGATCATTTACATGTCATCGACTAACGCCAGTGAGGCACAAGGTCATGGAATAATCACCAACGAATTTGCTGGCCTAATGAATGGTATCAAGTCCATGGTTTTAAAAAGTATTGAAGCAAGGCTACAGACTCAGTGGAGGTGATTTATTTTACTTATTAGGTCCAATTAATTTGAAAACCCCTGTCTGTGTAATGCCTAAATAATAACTGTAGTATTATGCGCCGTTAGGGAAATAACCTTATGTAAGGTAATCTGGAACCCAGAGTCCATGGTCTTTGGAGTGCAAAATCTAAGTCCAACAGACGTGTTTAAAAGTATGAATTCAGGTTGCTGCTGTAATCCAGCTATCAAACCGAATCGTAGCTTTTATTTGAAAAGTATTTTTTAGATACTAGAATTGTATGATCTTAAAGGACCATAGGCAGCCACACCTTTGCTTTTGTTTACATACGAAAGTTTCAGTACTGTATTTTACACGGATTGTGTCTAAATAAAAGAGTTCACTGTGGAAATGTTAGAGGTAGTTAAACAGACTTCCAGTAAGACAATTAACAGCAATGCAATAAGAACTCGTTTCACCATCCACTTTCCATAGTTTCGATGGCATTGAAAATGGCGGAGGCTGACTAGGGTCCTCTAAATCCGATCTGAATTGGGAATTCCGAAATCAAGTGATTAAAATTGGACTCTGTATTGTGGCTATTGAATACAAGACCTCATAAGGTTACCTTTAACATAAGGGTACAAGAGTAAATATGTTGCAGCCAAATAGGTAGCTACTGAGTGCATTATTGAATACTAGAAAGTAAGTAATATAAGTTTCTGTTTTTAGGTGGCTTGATTACCTCCTATCTCGCATGGCATACCATAGCAAAGCGTTCATTCATAATTCTCGCAACGATCGTGCAAACGTCATCGAGAGAATGATGTTTATCACTGAACGGCTCCTGACGATTGAAAGACAACAGAGCTCAGTTAACAAGGAGCTGCAGGAGTATCTGGAGAACGAAACAGACAACGCCGTTAGCACACTGTCCAAGTACCTGAAATCTTCTGAAGTTGTGGAGCGGTTTACATCGTGGACGTTAGATGATGTCCCAAACACTGAAGAAAGTTGGGAGGTGACCAAAAGTTACATCCAAAAAGCACTGATGAAGCGACTTCAGGACGTGATCGCCGCGTGGGAAGAAGAACACCATGTCTTTGCTGATGCTCGCACTTCTCTGATCCAGTACTTTCAAGAACGGTTTAACTTTGTTGAGGGCCAGCTTCGAAATCTGGAGAGCTCCGTTTTAGCAGAAGATGCTGCAAATCCTGCAAGTGGCCCTCTGGCTGCAGAGAACTTTAGCGTGGCCGAAAGAGTTATCATTGGTGTCACAAGCCCCATTTGGGTTCCAGTCGGCCTGGTTGTCCTGATAGTCAGTGTCCCTGTGGTTGGTGCTATGGCAGTTAAAGAGATATGGGAAGATTGGAACAAGACAAGACAGTACGAAAAGGACAAATGTGGGTTCATGGCGAAGGCGTCCAAAGAATATCTAACTGAAGCAGCTGAGGAACAAAATCTGAGGTCGTACGTGGTGGAGCAACTGAAAGAGTCTCAAGTTTGTCTCAAGCAGGTTGTAGCTCGTATCCCTGAGCTCATCGAGGCTGACAAAATGCTATGTCAGCAGCTGAGGGATGAGAATCGATCACAGAAAGAAATAGAAGATTTCTATAAACCTTTGTACCAGAGAAGTTTGGAGCTGAGGGAACGCATGGCCATGTTCGGCATCGAAGATGTACGCACCATGGACATCAATTGCAGCGATTTGGAATGGAACGACGATAGAAGTTCACTCCTTGGAACAGGTGCTTTTGCTAATGTCTATCGAGGAACGTTAAAGCAACGAGAAGGAGAGCAAGCCGTGGCTTTGAAAGTCTGGAAAGAGGAACTAAACGACTCTAACGCAAGCGTTTTTCTTGCTGAAACGGAGACATTGAGGTAAATTTTGTCACTACATTTTGCGAGACAAAAAAGGTGTTCGCCTTTATAGAAAAACTCTAAACCTGAAAAGATAAACTTGCCGTTTTTAGTAACAATGAGAAATGCTGTAGGATGAGTTTTAAATAAGACTGTACTGAAAGCGTTTTCGGAATCACGGTTTTCCAAAATCGTTTTAATCGTTTCTGCATTTGAAAACGATGAAAAGTGGAACGATCACCTATAAAAAATCTTACATTTTATGGATTTATTTATACAATTAACGAAGTATTGTTTTAATACAGGCTTTGATTTGTACTAATCTCTTCTTTTTGCAGAAAGTTGAATTATCCCTTCATTGTTAAGTTTTACGGGGCAGCACTGTTAAATGAAGGGGATCGGGTGAGGGCGATACTGGTAATGGAGCTGTGCAAGGAAAGCTTGATGAATCACATTTTTCAGAATTCTAAGAATATACCTGCAGTGCCATCCTCGATACCTCCAACCGACAGCAATACAATCCGATGGGCGAAAGACATCGCTAATGGCCTGGAATTTGTGCACAAACAGGGGTTCGTTCACAGGGACTTCAAGCTGGAAAACATATTGGTAAGATGTATCATTTTTGGTGTGTTTGGCTAATTTCAGCCTGAATCAGTGGAGAGTGATGGGTCAGTTCTGTTAAGTATTTCTTCAATTTAATTTCATTGAGAAACTCAACCTTAGGCTTGACAGCTCTAAACAACAACTTTCAAGATGGCGGTTTCCAAACACACACACTAAAACGAGGCTCGCATAATTACGAAGCGCGCCAACTGATGTGCATACATTACAAGTGCACACCCTTAATTTACGCTTCAAGTGCTTATAACTCAAAAACGAGACCAGTGACCCCCTTTTTTATTATTGAATAATGATCAGCATGTTAATATTCAACTTTTTGCAAAAAATTATCCAGAGTGGTTTTAGAGCCACCATAAATTTTCGAAAATTTAAAATGGCTCTGAAATTGCTTCGGAGAATTTTTTTTATCTTGCAAAAAGTTGTATCTTAACATGCTGATCATTACTCAATAATAAAAAATGGGGTCACCGGACTCGTTTTTGAGTTATAAGCGCTTAAAGGGAAAATTCAGGGTGTCTTTAACAGGTTATACTGTTGCTATGGTAACCAATGACGTCATGCAAATTACCCCAACTTGTTCAGGAATGATTGGACATTTGTTTGACATCATTATTATAGCAGCAACTGTTAAAGATTTGTAGTACTGACCTATCAAATTATAAGAGCTAAAAAGTGCATTTCAGGCTTGAGGTTGAAGTACTATCTATCAATGTGATCGTGCATTCCTGTGTTATTTAATTACGCAAGACTAACAGTTTGCTTTAATTTTTGTATTCCTTTACAGATAACACACGACGGTGTTGTCAAGATCGCTGATGTTGGTGTATCTAAACAAGCAAACATGATCACCGGTACCATGGCCGGAACACCTGCCTACAACGCACCGGAAGTGATTCGGTCCAGTGTGTACGATAGCAAGGCGGATATATACAGCTTTGGCATCATGATGTGGGAGATGTGGTATGGTAAGAGGGCCTTACTTGATGTAGGAGGAGATTTGAATACATTTTTACAGGCAGTGGCTGGTGGTGTTAGACCTTCTCATGTTGAGGGCAGGAGGAAGCCTCCAGATGGCTTGCAACATTTGATGCAATGGTGCTGGGATGGCGAGGCAGACAAACGACCAACTGCTGCAATGTGTCACAATGAATTAACCAAGCTGTACCAGGACGCATAAAAGTCTATTGTGTTTGAGTTTGTGAATGTCAGAATGGTAATTCCAATGCAACTTGAATTATTAATTAGAATTTTTAACATTTTTAATCTCTAGGCCTATAATTATAATTGTCTATCTTACCTCATAGCTTACATGTGAACAATTGATACAAAACACACCAAATATCAACTTATATTTTTGTTGCTAGGAGAATCAGACAAAATTACTTTTATTGAGAATCTGCAGATGAATCCTCGGACAAACAGAGTGAAAAAACAAAAAGCCTTTTTGGAGCTTACACTAGTCAAGCTTAATTTGAAGCCCAGCTCACTTACTATTAGGGAATCGCGTTTTATTACCACCCTTAGGACCACAGTTTACCTAAACAAAGACATTATAGAATAGTGTTTGTATTTAGTTTTCACTGATCACTTCCTGTGCCGGTCAAGTGTCAATGAGGTAATCCTCGATGAAGGACAATCATGCGATAGCTAATAAATCCGACTTTTGTCAAAAATTAATGCCGCTCTAGATACAAAAGGGTAATATTTGACACATAAATAAGTCAAAATGGTATATAAGATAGAAGCAAATGTAGCTGAAAGATTCGTTTCTCACAAACTTTTGATCAACATTGGAGTCACGTCTTCTATTAGAGTGGTTTTACTAAGACCACAAAATAGTTTCCAAACGATTCGATACTACTAGAAACTAATGCCATTGTGTTCTTTTGTTTAGTTTGACTTTTTAGCACTAGTTGTCAGAGGTTGTTTTGCATTTTGAATAGCATCCCTTTACACGAGTATTTTGAATGTTAACTGGTTGGCTGACTGACTGACTGACTGACTGGCCAGCTGACTGACTGACTGGCTGGCTGGCTGGCCAACTGACTGACTGACTGACTGACTGACTGCCTGACTGTGAGGTTATAATTTAGTCCTCTAAACCTTCATTGAGATTTTTTCCAAACCTTGCCTATTAGATGTTTATGGTATTGGAACTTACATTTTGAAATAAAAATAACAGGCCCCCATACTCGTTTATGACCAGCTTTTTTTTTATAGATCTTTATAACTTCCTTATAACATAACTGATTATATTCTCGATTGCTTGCAAAGTAAACGTTTCCGACGACGGTTCCTTGTTATACACTGGAAATTGGTCAAGATTCATTGATTCATTTTACAAATAAAATTATTGTTCATCATAACCCACCCATTTTTTGCGCGCGCTCATTGGACAAGACGCATCATGTGGTACAAAATCGGACGACGGGTATTCGCGAATATACCCATTTGATTTGATATCGATCCGTCGCCCGATTTTGTAGGGAAGCACAAAACAAACGAATGAAGTCACCTTATTCAATTCTAACTTGTAATTAAATCGCAGAGCTTAAAATCACGTAAACCAATCAACTTACATTTGTTCAGTTTAACCACAGTTACGCCGGATTTATTACTCCAGGTTTTTTCTATAAATAAACTGGCGATAAAGCACGTTGTGAAAATCGGAGCGTTATACAATAAATAAACCCCTCTCTGGCTTGCTGTTTTATTGGAGGATGATGCCCTTGGCTGAAAGATTGTCCTGAAAATTTCACAGTTACCCTCGAAGCTTCGCTTCTCGGCCAACTGTTCATTTTTCGACAATCTTTCAGCCTCGGGCATTATCCTCTAATATACCAGCCGCCTGAAGAGGTTTATTTACTAAAAATCTGTAATTGCAGCACCAGCGGTTTGATATACAAACGAGGCGAAAGAGTCATTCTGCAACTTTGACATTGGCTTCGATGAAACATTCGTGCAAAATAAAATAAATGTCTGTGAGAAGGATTTTTCGTAAGAAAAATAGGAAAATGTAATATTTTGCCTATTTAAAAAATAGCTCGAATTCTGTTTTACAGATTTTATTTTAGTTTGCATGAATGTTTTATTAAAGCCATTTTTTTAATTTCCAAATTTTTGAGATGAGGGTCATATCTGTATATTTTGAGGAAAACATGACTAAGACTTCAAGTGCCCAGTCCCCTCTTTAATCACTCGGTCGCCTTTTGTTTGTTTATTAGCATTCTTATTCTTCAAAGGACGCATATGATGGTTGCACGATGTAAGAGGAAGTAATATGAGAATTATTTTACACAATAGTAAAAAGTTGCGCTTATTTGCCCCCTCAAAACTGTAGGAAGCCATCTAAGCATTCCGATGGCTATATTTCTTTTTACTCGTGAATGCATAATGAACGAGTATAGTGGGGAGGTTGAGCCATCCGTCCATCCTTCCATGAGCTATAGGATAAGTCGAGTTTTCTCTAATTTAAAAGCCAATATCTTACCACTAAAGTCTTTTCTTTACTACTCTGTTTTCTACTTTGGTTGTTCGATCGCAACACCATTCTCGTCCCCATAGCCCTTTTTGCTTCTCTTAGCCAGCAGGGCCTAGGCACGAGGAAACAAAGGGCTCTGGGGACAGAGAATTACCGAAAAAATTCGAATTTTTTTTATTGGCTGTTTGAAAACAAAGAAATCTTAAACGGAAGTCAAAATGTTCGAAAGGCTGATGGCGCGAAAATATGAACAGATGAAGACATGGAGGATATGGAAGACGATCCTGCCAAACAAACAGCGTCCAATTTTGACAACACTTGTCGCTGTTGTAATAAAACGGTTTTACTTAGAAACCATCCAGTTAATATTTTTGGCGAGAAAAGTAACAAAGAGCCAGAATTGCTAAAGGTGCTCGAGTTTTTAACTGGAAAAGAAGTCAAGTCTGACGATGGCTTTCCGAAATTATAAACTGTGCCAGCCGTGCTTTCGAAAGGTTAAGACAGTCATAGAATTTCGTTCTCTATCTTTGGCGTCACTTTCTAAACAGGAATTGTCGATTAAAGCAACTGGTATGAAAATAATGTGTGCCTCGCAACAAGTTGGAGACTCGCCTTCTTCAAGCCAGCAGACAAAAAAGAGTGCTATCTCAGTGAACCACGAAGGTGGTGATAGTGTGCGGATGTGTCTTTTCGCCAATGGAGGTCAGAATCACAAGTCACAAGTGCCTCCAGTGTGCTTTGGTTACGCAGTTTTGATGTATCAGAGAAATTCCAAGCTGGGTATGCTTCAGAAGTTGCTATCAATTTTGCTTGGGTCCGGTGGATGTAGTCGCAGGGTGAGTACACTCGTTTCAGTTTAATAAACTTTGCTAGCCAAATTTACCAGTAGCTTACAGGTATATTTAAAAAATAGAGGTTTTCTTTCGAATTTGAAAAAAAATGGGAGGATATCCGAGGCGAAGATGAGTTTAGCGGCCGGTATATGCGGACCCCCGAGGAAACAGCCTATTTTTTTTTTCATTCACCAGAAAAGAAAAAATGCGCGAATTTTTTATTTGTTATTTATTTGATTCGAAAAATGGTTCAATGGAATAACCAACTACACGGTAAAACCTTAACTATATTCCCCTTTTTTGTATTTTATTGAAAAGTATTGACATGCTTAATATCGCTTTGCTATTAGTATTATTATTATTTGTAAACCACTGGCATTCAAGGGATTTTTACATGAACATATGTTAGTTATGTATACAGATTACATAGATATTGTATAGAGGTGACTCTAATATAATGTTCCAGTTGTGAGTAGAAATCAAGATCGTTTGTAACCCTACAACATCAATACATTGCTATAGGTTTTTTATACATTGCTGTATAATGGCAGTCAGAAAAACAAAAATTCTACAAAGTTCTTACCTACATTTAACACTTGCAAAAAGGGTTAGGGATATAGGTAACTGAAATTTGTCAAATAAGTGGATGTACCTATTTTAATTACTCCACATCTTGAGGAAATTTCTTTCAATGGACAGTTTCATGTTTATTGACTCCTGTATGTTTAAATTAATTTAAAGTTTTGTTTTCAGATATTCACTTGCTTGAATGCTATTGAGTCACCTAATCTCAGAAGACATGGGTAAGAGCAATGGATCGAATTGGCAGTGGTTTGGTATCAAAAGTCCAAAAGCTAGTTCAAGAGGGCTTTGAATTATGTGTCAACTTTGACAACCTTGACTTCAAGATCGTAGCAAATCAGGTTCTCATGAATCACCGTAAGACAGATGTGCATTGGATTAACCAGTACATCACCTTTGACCGAGTGCCATCCACACATCTTGATGATCAGAAACCACTGGTTGATTTGAAAGAACTGCCTCTGACGAATACTTACTTAGTCAGGAGGAAGAAAAGAAGTTCAGAAGTAATATCACAGTGTTGGCCTCTAGAGTACTTACAAAGATGGTTCCATGTCAGACAATAATTTGCAGGCTAAATTTACAGTTGAAAGTTACCAATAAAAGCTTTTAAGGATTGGGATGGTCTGAGTGAATCCATGAAATAAAGATGATAAAATACAGTGTAACCTTAAAAAAGGAACATACTATTAATACTTTAGCAATAAAAACATACAACTAGTCATGTTGTCAGTTTCAAAATGGAGTGTTTTAATAAGCTATTCTATGTCCTCAAAGCATATTGTCTTTAGTTACAGCACTCTACTTTTTTAGATGTGCTTGAAGGTGGGAAAAGACAAAAGTAGAAAATTCATTTACAGCATGTAGTATTATAAATAAAAGTCATAACAACATTTTGTTTACAAAATTGATTCACTTACAGAACCTTATATATTAGTACTGTTGTCAATGGAAATAACTAAACACAGAAGCTAATTAATAAATACTTGCCACTCTACAATGAGATGTGCTTCATCAATTACGACAGCTTTCATATAACGCCTCACTTCTTCGCAATCCAACACTTTTCTCAATTTTCCAACAAATGCCTCCGGGTGGCCATAAATTATTCGATACTTTGATTGCTTGATGTCGTTGATTTCAACCTTACTTAGCGACTCGGTATTACGAACCATTAGACAGGTGACATTTAAATCATTGAGCTTCACTGTTTGGTCTCGCATTAATGCATTTAGTGGCGAAACAACCAAAACTATGGTTTCTCCAAGCCAGGAGTCAAAAACAAAGGGCAATAACTGGAAAATTAACGACTTGCCAAAGCCTGTCGGTAAAATAACAAGAATGTCTTTCTTTAGAAGAACAATGTTCCGTATTGCCTCTTTCTGTTCAACACGGAGGAAAATATTTTCCAAACTGAGACCACTAAGCGCCCGTGACAAAGACTCCTCGAATCGTGGCTCGACGGCCGCCATGATAATCGCATACAGTCTATAGACACCTCACGACTGCATACATAAAGACCGAAAGTCCTAGAATCTAGGACTGGAAAATTCTCTGTCCCCAGAGCCCTTTGTTTCCTCGTGCCTAGGCCCTGCCGGCTAAGAGAAACAAAAAGGGCTATGGGGACGAGAATGTCGCAACACATGGTTTACCAGGCTTTTATTCAACCGAGAAGACCTGGATGCTAAACTAATTTGCATTTGGTGTTACGGCGAATAATAAAAACACTGGGTAGGAAAAACTTTTACTGTTGCTAGGAGATTTCGGTTTTTGGCCAATCACTAAACCGAAGAAACAATGGGAATTGTTTTTCAATTTCGTGTTGAGCTCGTAAGATCAACGAGCACTCTCAATCCCCTAGTGAGGAATGAAAAAGGCGACAAACTTGAGCCTTTCCCCACATGGAAGAAGAAAGGTTTGGCAACCGGAAATGAATTTTGGTTTATTTTGTAGGTGTTCGCAACTCAACGGTGGAAAAGAAATGTAAATTTCGGATAGTTTTGTGGTCGTTGTCGTTATTTTTGAAGGCTTTCGCTATGGAGTAAGCTGGGGTTGTCCTAAATTGCATAAACAAGCAACGAGTGACTTTTTACCGGTGCAGCATGAACGGGAAAACACAGGTGTTGAACTCTATGCGTGTGTTTGTGTGGTCACAACTTACAAATATGAATATTCAAATCTATTCACTGATTGTTGTTGTGAATATTTAAGCTTCGAAAAATCGGCTTTTATGACTGAGTTTTTGAAATAAAATAAATAAGAAAAATTTCCGCATAGGGTGAGTTAGTTTTTACGCAGGTTTTTTGACGAATTTAAGCTTGTAAGAGCACTTTGTTTAATGTTTTCGACTCGTATATATAATACAATTATTTACATGCGGCGTGCAATTTATTATCGTCGGAGAATCCACTACTGTTTCTGGAATGTAGCCGATAAAACTTTATTTTCTCCACTCACTACTTCTCTCAACATATAACGTCAGATTATGACAGTAAAATAAAGAAAAGTAGTATGAGCAGGCAAGCCCGTATTATTTCAATTTAATTCAAAGGTAATGTTAATAGTTCTTAACTCCAATTCATAGTCGCAAAATCGGGTAAACCCATGTTCACCTCATCCCTGTGTGAATGAATGGTTTCCTTTGTATAACCCCCAGGTGGGCCACCTTTACATTCCTTATAAGGAAAATGGCCACCTTTGGATCTTACGAGCTTCACACGAATGAAGGGATTATTTTCCTACCCATGGTATTATACACATAGTCCCAAATGCAAATTAGCTTAGTGGTCCACATGTAGGAATACCTACCCCCAAAGGCATGAAATGGTGCTTTTTTCGGGGAGTGGCCAGGGGCACTCCAAATGCAAATTAGTTTAGCATTCAGGTCTCCTCGGTTGAATAAAAGCCTGGTTACCCATGTATTGTGATCGAACAACGAAAGAACTAAACAGAGTAGTAAAGAAAAGACTTTAGTGGTAAGATATTAGCTTTTAACTTTGAAAAACTCCACTTATCCTATAGCTCATGATCCTTCCATCCATGTGTTGTAAACATTATGCAAATTAGGTATGCTCACGGGCGCTTTCTAAATTTCTTTTCCCTCGGCTGTGAATTAAAATACAGCTTTACAACGGTATCTGTTCAAAGAAATAAGTGTAGAAAATACTTTACCCCTGTAAATGAGAAACAATCGTTTCCCAAACGATGAAATATTGTCTTTTCTTTAGTAATCGCGACCATTCGGAAACGATGACCAGTGACTTTATGTATATGTTATTAAAAGACTGGGAAGGTTAAGCACGACACAATTTATTATAGGATAATCAGTAAAAGAGTAACGAAACTCTATACAAGACAGATATGTATATAATATCCGTGGAAAAAAATAAGAAGAAAAAAAGAATTTTAGCTACAGGGTATGAGAGTTGATGCCGGGTCGCACGCTTAAAAACGCAGAGCTGTACCTGTCCACTGAGCCATCGGTTTACAGCAATTAAAATTATGAAAAAAGTAATTCTTATACCTAAGCGACCTGTTATGTGTTCACCCTCTTTTAATAAAGTTGATTATTATTAATAATCCCTATAATGAATATTTTCCATCGATAGTATGCTGTTCAAAGGAACGATTCAAATATATCTAACGCATTCACGAGTAGGTCATAGACCTCTTTGATTTCTTTTTGGTCAAACATTGCGTGATCTGTCATGTTATTGTCATGGCGACGGATCAACCAATAGCCTCCAAGGCGTTTCAAATACCGTATTTGTGAAAAATTGTATGACCTGTCTTCAATTTCCTCACGCGGAAAAACGAGACATCTGCACGCAGGCTATGGCACAGGCAGACCACCCTATGTGTTCGTAGTTAATTATTGTTGTTGACATGAGACGAACAAAAGAAATTTTGAAATCTATAAGGGCTACTGAAATAAAGCTCTGGAAATTAAATATCTAAACTACATTTCGCTCTAAATATCTCGATGAAGTTGAATGAAACGTTTATCGACTCAATTGTTGCATTTCTTCGCCTGCGCGGGCCGTTTTAAGCGCCTTTTTAACTGATTTAGCCGGCCGAAGGTCGGTAATAGAGAAAGAGGAGACAAGGCTTGCAAGTCGGCGGCCGACAGCAGCGACCTCCTCTACTTTAAACCAGAATTAACGCCAAACTTCTGAAAATATCACCTATCTGACGACGGCTATCGATCGGTGAATTTGAACTTCATCCCTCCAACAATTTCCGAGAAAATCCACGCTGAAATCATGCATACGGCTTGCTGACTATGATCGGTGCTCGACTTAGCGACCAGAGAAATAACATCATCGGCCAGCCGTTTCAAATTCACCAATCAGGTTTTGAGCCGCGGCGGGCTGCCGCGAAATGCCAAGCGCTTATTGGTGAATTTGAAACGGCCGGCCGATGATGTTATTTCTCTGGTCGCTGAGTTGAGCACCGATCATAGTCAGCAAGCCGTATGCATGATTTCAGCGTGGATTTTCTCGGAAATTGTTGGAGGGATGAAGTTCAAATTCGGCGAAGAGATAGAGCAACAACTCACCGATCGATAGCCGTCGTCAGATAGGTGATATTTTCAGAAGTTTGGCGTTAATTCTGGTTTGAAGTGGAGGAGGTCGCTGCTGTCGGCCGCCGACTTGCAAGCCTTGTCTCCTCTTTCTCTATTACCGACCTTCGGCCGGCTAAATCAGTTAAAAAGGCGCTTAAAACGGCCCGCGCAGGCGAAGAAATGCAACAATTGAGTCGATAAACGTTTCATTCAACTTCATCGAGATATTTAGAGCGAAATGTAGTTTAGATATTTAATTTCCAGAGCTTTATTTCAGTAGCCCTTACAGATTTCAAAATTTCTTTTGTTCGTCTCATGTCAACAACAATAATTAACTACGAACACATAGGGTGGTCTGCCTGTGGCTATGGAAGCAATGGTTAACTTTGAGGCATGAACTGCAGTAATGAAGGAGCGAAATTCCAACTATGACGCCATTTCATTGCTCTGGGTGATGGTGTGATACATTAAGCTTAAATTTTACGCGTTCAGGTTGTCTTGGTCAAACATGGCTGAGGCAAAAGACATCGACGCCATCGATAATATTATGGACATGGTCCGAACAATGACGGCACTTGGTATTTCATGCGAAGGATATCGGACATTGGACGAGATGAAGCACGGGGCGAAAGAATGGCTTAAAAAATCAGATAAGAAAACCAGTTCGACGGCAAAGGAGGTGAGAATATTCCGGCTGAAGCTAGTGGAGTCAATTTCGCAAAAACATGGCTCCATGCATGACTTAGTTTGTCAACTCTAAAATATCCAATGCAATTCCTTTGCTGGATATAAAATACCGTCTAGTTAGTAATATAACCGTTGTTTCAGTGTATTTAAATACGTTACTTCGAGGTTAGGGCAGACAAAATTTCAGTTTTGAACAACAGCGAGAAATGATATTCTAAAGATGGGCTAATCGATTCCTGCCGAACGGTCGAGAATGAAAGACCCATGAAAGCCTTAAAAAAGTGTTAAAGTGCCAACGCGAGAACCCTCAGCTATCTTTTTACTATTTCTGGCTGTTTTACAATGAGTTTATTCTTTTGTTTTCTTGGGCAACTGAAGATCAGTGAACATAATTTGGTATGCAAGGGAGACGTTTTGAACAGGGAAATATTAAATCGAAACCGAAAAATTAAATTATTCATCAATTTATCTCTTCCACACACAGAGGTCGATTTTCAAGGTGGAAATGGAATGGATAACCGTAATTGTTGAATAAAATTAAGAATCTGCTTCAATTCTTTCTTTGGTTGTGCAAAAATACGGTTTACAAAAAACGTTGCCTGCTAAATAAGGTTTTGTGTTCCTTGTTTTCTCAGAAAAGCGACCATATTTTCTGTGAATAATTAATGAACTGTCTCGAGTGCCCCACAGTGTCACGTCTGATCTTAACTCTAATCGATAAACAACCGTATGCAGATATGTGTGAAATCTGTCGAAAACGACAACCATTCGATTAGAAAAGGATAGCAGCTTCGCAACAGACTAGTTTTGCTCGCCTGGCATTGAGTAAAATTACCGTGTGCGACAAATACCCTTTTTGTGTCTAATTTTACACAGGCTAAATGCCCGTAATCTGAAAACTCGAAACGATCAACCTCCTGAACGTATTTATTCTTTGTTTAGATTTGCTAAGCGACTGGAAAGAGGACTGTAACCTCGAAGATAATTAAAATTGTGTTGGATTTCAAGCAAAGTATGTTTCGCAACCGGGCGGTTTGAGACTCACGGGCACGGTTTGTCTGTTGAAATCAGTAGAACGAATATTGAGTTGTTTACCTTACGCACTATCAGATTCGTCAACAATATGTCATCGAATGACACAGTGAAACAGGGATTTTTCTTAAAAAAAAAAAACGCCATTTACCGCCCTTATTTTAATGTTCGCTCTTTGTGATAGCAGTGTCGGTGATTAGTCCCGGGCATTAGGGCGGCGAAAACTCGGTCATCAAAGATTTGAAAAGATGGGACAAGGATGTTCAAAACCTTACAAGGAATGATTCTTGAATACCTAGAGACGAAGTCTAGGTGTAGGGACCAGTTGTGTGTTGCGCGACGACGCGATGACCTATTGATTAACAACGATCTAAACGAGCAAACGCTTCCACAACCCCGCACTGATTATTTTTTTAAAAAAAAATTATTTGTTCAACCGAGCCGAGTTGTGGAACAGCTTGCCATTGCCTTAAAAACAATTCAATTCAAGCGTATGTTAGGGCTGTAGTGCGGTTTTACCAGCACCTACGAGCTTGGCAAATATTGGAAATTGACGGGTTGAATACTTCGTGTGGGCGCGAGCCCGAGACAGTTTTTTGAGGCCCGCGCTGACTTTGAACTCTTATAACTTTTTTAAGATTCAATCAAACGCTGCCAAACGTTCTGACTTTTTCTAAAATTTATCTGGCAATAATTTGGTATGGTTGGATGATGTGTCAGGAACTTGACATCACCACCATCACCATCATTTTCCCAAATTTGTAATTTTCGGGTTTCTATTAATGAGAGTAAACTTAAATGGAATAAATTTTACATTTTTACGGCTTTAATGCGCATTTTTATTAATTTTGAGTACTTTGCAGTAACTTTGGCTGGTTTTCTGGCATTTTGGAAATTTTTTAAAATCCAAGATGGCGGCTTTTTTGACATCATGATGTAATTGCCACATGATGTGACGTCATCATCACATGTGACGTATACCAAAGAAAGATGTTCGGAAATACAATACATCCTTTAAGTTTCATTGTGATTGCTTAAATATTCTGCAAGTTACATAGGGGGGCCCCCCGGTCAGAGAAGGTCCAAAAAAGCCCGGTCTGAATAGGGTTAAAACTGCATGCAAAACATAATTAATAGGTAACATTTCATCAAGGAAACCCTGCCATACCTACAAGGTTTTTAAGGGAAATGCACAGTCTGATCGTTAATGTAAACTCGTTCCAATTCAATGAAAAAGATAATCTTCAAACCCATCGAACAGCCATGGGCTCGAAAATGGCCGTAGCTTCTGCTTACCTCTTCATGGCCAAAATACAAAACGAAATACTTAGACAAAGTAGCAATAAGCCCATCCTTTGAAAGCGATTTATTTACACCTTTTCAATCTGGGACACAAGCAGAGACAAAATACTTTCTAAAGGCAAACAACTTTCACCCAACGATAAAATTCACGGCTGAAATATCAGAAAAAAACTACTTCCTTGGACACGATAGCGTATAAAGGTATGGTATATTTCTTATGTCTAGATTCCACAAGGAGTTTATTCTTGACGTGCGAACAAATTACCAACCCACAGAGACGTTTCAATACACGAATTTCTATTCGTGTCACCCACTAGGCGTCACGAAAGGCTTTATCAAGGGAAAAGCGTTAATACTTCTTAGAACAAATTCCTAACAATGTACATTTAAGGAAAATATTAGTCCTTCATGATAAATCTCGGCTGTCGTCCCCACTTTAGGTGATCGCGGCCTCGGTCTACTGACAATTTGCTAAATCCGCCGACCACCGGGGCCAACACGCCGTTAAAAGTGCATGAAATCCCGGCTTTTGACGCGTTAAATCCCCGCTATGTCCCGAGGTTCGGGGGTTCGGGGGCCGGGGGGGGGGGGGGCGGGATTTCAATTGACTGATACATAATCGCTTTGCAGCCGGCACTCGTTACAATATGCCAAAGTTACAGGGTCTAGTTTCTACGTCCGAGGGAGCGAGGAAACAGTAGCAAACACTGAAACTCTTCTGGAACACTGCAAACTCCTTTAGCGTAAACTTCTTACATTTTACAGCTCGTAGTAGGTACTTTTAGATAATCATCAAGGTAATCAAGGTAACCGATTTACAACGGGTTTTGCGTTACTTATATACCATCTAGAGTAAACACAGGTGTTCGCTTATACAAAGGAATATAATGGCTTTAACGCTAGCACACGCGTAGGCATGATGACTACAGAAAATCCGATTGTCTAGCTCTCAATCTTCATGGTAGTAAATAACAAAGCGTACATCTGTTTAGATTCTGATAAAGTTCGCTTTGTTCTAAGTTGATCCTTTGAAATTGCACGTGTTTTACACTAATGCACACTGTTGGAGTACAGCAGCTGATCAGTTGACATGAAGAATATCTATACATGAACATGTGTTCTATTGAAAACGGCTGACAATATACAAACTTGTTCTATCGTACAAACATGATTTCTATTGAAAATATGATTGACGTAGTGTTAAGCACTGCCTTTAGTCTATTCATGAGCAAATTCACAGGTATTTTCTGGTTCTGAGGTATTTGCTGAGTTCATTTCCTTATACCTAGGTAGGGGTCTATTTCCTCTCCTGACACGTGTTTAAAGAAAACTACTCGCCTTTAAGAACATTCCACTGCAGCGGCTATCCTCTGCTATTTTGTCCTTTTACATTAATTTTACAACGGTTATTGGGCAGCTGTTATTTCGATTTCGAAGAGCAACATTTTCATGCAGGTTCGTTCATCTTGCTGCAAAATGGTTTCGGGCGGTAAGTGGTCCGTGAGCGTGGTCCGTCTTGGAAAGACAGGGCGACTAAAAAGCTTGCATTTAACCAGTTAAATTCACGGATTTAAGATTTTAAACAGGCGCTACCCTTATTCTCTCTCTCTAATTATCTTCAAATTGTAAAGGCAAGAAAAGTACGTTAATGAAGATCGTTGTTGTTGTTGTTGTTGGTAGCGAGATGATTAAGAGGAAATAAACATCGTTTATTCTTACTACGTTTTGTTATGATCAGGCCTTTTCTGTGTTGACTGAGGCTAAGAAGGAAGATGAGAGAAAACGAGCAACATTGCACCAATTCTACGAAGATACAGGGGTTTGTTTGGACATTATGGATGAAAAGATTCGATTTCTTTTGGGGCAGAATATAGGAAACCTCAAAGACAAAATCACTATGAACAAAAAGAACCTAACACAGAAGAATTACATTGTACTCGTTGCAGGTGAGTTAAATAACACAATAATAAATGATAATAATTTGAGTAATTATAGATCGTCAAATCCACTTATTACCAATGGCACTACAAATATTAAAAAAGTAAACAAGAAACGACAATGAAAGAAAATGAAAAAAAAGGTTTAAACCCCAAAAGTTAAAAAAGTATCATTACAAAGATAAGTTGAGATGTATCGATAGGTAAGAATGAATAGATTGTGCTTGTAAATTCAGGAAAAGTTGCTTCACAATATACCAAAAGTTGCTCTAAAGTTGCTCAAATATCTAAAAGTTGCCACCACAATTTAGAAAAGTTGCTTGCTCTAGAGTCGTTTTGTTGGATTTCTCGAACAAAAAATCGTTTCTGCTCGATTTGCTCCAATTATTCGAACACTGACATTTTACCCGTGATTTCTTGAACTCTCCGATATTCGAACCAATTCTCTCTCGGAGGTTCGAGTAATTGGGATTACACTTACAGAAGGATCCAGCGAGCAGTTATAAATTACCACAAGGGCGCAATGTCACATAAAAATAGTTGAAATTTGATTTTAATTGCCTACTGAATAACATTATCTTACCAGGTGAGACAAGTTCTGGAAAAAGTACCTTGCTGAATCTGATTCTTGGAGAGCAACTTCTTCCTTCTTCTCATCTCAGCACAACGTCCACTCTCTGTGAGCTAAAATACGGAACAACGCCGAAATTAGTGGCACACTTTAAAGAAAAGGATCCCGAGACAGGAGACACCGAGAAGACCGTCTGGCTTGGTCAGTCCATGGAAACCTCTCAGCAAAGCTACCTTGATGAGATTTCTTCTTATGTCCACGTTAAAACTGAAGGTTCTGATTACAAGAAGATTGAACTATTTTGGCCACACAACCTGCTGCAGGTTGGTAATGAGTCAAAGTTAAATTGTCGTCAATTTTGGCCCTCTTTGGTGAAATGGCAAGATGCATTGTTTTCTTATGCCGTGCCATTAAATTAGCTGATTAGGTAACTGTTGGGGCGCAGCATGTATGTTTCGAGGTGTACTCAGTGCTGAATAAAAAAAAAAAACGTCCAGCGAGCGCCGATCGAGAGCACGAGCAGAAGATCGAGAGCACGAGCAACGTATTGATGAACATAGGTTCTCCGCAATCGGGAAGCGTTTTAAGAACGATCACGGCCTTAATAACATCGGCGACCTTACCAGTAATTTTTCCGTCCAAAAGAAATGCAGCGGAAAACTGGACTGCTTGATTTTCGAAATGCTGTTTATTAGAAAGAAGAAACCTACCCTGAACACGCAATCGGATTCTATCCGCGCGAAGCTGTTTGTTTAAAACAAATTTGTTAATAAAAAATAACACCTCTAACCGCATAATTATATAACACTGTTGAACCGTTATTTTTGTTTGTCACTTGAAAATGATGTCAAGATGACATCGAAACGTCGTGTATTTTTGTCGCTCAGTTTTATTCTCAAAGCTTTTATTGGCAAGGGGTTTAATGGGAGGCTTATCTACACGGAATTAAATTTACAGTCAAAGGGCTAGATGTCCCTACTTAAAACGGGAAAATTTGGACACTTCTTTGTCGATGTCTACGTTTTAATGTTTGTAAACATGTAGAATTGCCAAAGAATAGCCTCTCAAATTTGTGAACTCTGAGGTCAAAATTCCAATGACTGCGTTGTACGTCTCCGTCAAAAACTACTGCGGACTTCTCAGGTAAAGAACTTTAAGAAATGTGTTGCGATTGGTGCATTTCGATCCAACGGGATCAACCGATTTTCCTGAAACCAACTGCAGAAGTTGGCCTTGATTAGATATTTCAAAAGCCATTTGGGTTTCGTTTTCTGGCTTTTACTTTTAAAGTTCCAGGGGCTGGACATGTACGATATTGAGCCTTCAAATCATGAAAAATCCTGTTTTTGAAGGAGTAAGTTAGCACTTGTATAAAATCAAACACATAAAACATTTTGACTAAATACCTGTAGGCTGTGATTCTACTATAATTTCTCTTTCATTTCATATATGTCGATTTGGAATAGAGGATTCTGACAGTGTGAGGCCTGGCACGAAAATTGGCCAACTTTTGACGAGAAAACCACTATCCAAAATTGCCAAAAGTTAGATGTTCATATATTTTCTATATATATTTTTTATTGGCTAACTGACCAAAATTGACACTTATATTAGGAGTTATCCCAATGCAAGTAGAATAAAATTCAGTTTTGACAAAGTTGGGCAGTTTCATTTTTTAGTTCTTTAATGACCCATTTTGAAGCACACCCTGACCTAATTTGCATATTGTCCTAACCATGCAATTGTTTAACACCCATACTTATTTTATGCCTGGGCGAGGCTTACAGTTCTTGGGAAAGCTGTTATTAGCAATTATAAGGCGAGTAAACATAAATTTTGACTGGTAAATTGGCAAAAAAATTAGAAAATCAATACTGATGAAATCAGTTTGTTACCCTCAAAAAGCTTGTTCCGTAACAAAATATTGTGCACACATTACAATGAATTCGTATAAAGTCTACGTGGATAGTGTACTATACTAATACATACACTTCTTTCAAACATATATCCATGCTAAACTTGCTAAAACTTAACTTATCAAAGCGTATTAAACATTCTTCAAGTAAAGTAAACTTTAGTTTTCATATTATTTTTGAAAATCGTGTGAGTAGAAACATCCTACGGCTTAATCGTATTTCCCAATGATCGTAAGATCCTGCATTTGTTGACAGAATTCCTTTATAGTCCCTTAAAATCAAGAAATCTTTCTGAAGCCTCTCAGTGCTTTGCCAATATTGCTGTTTCGGCTGATCATGAACGCTGCCCATCCGTCATTTTTGATGTGGTCGCAAGAGAACTGGGTCGAAAGTCGCCTGACTGAAAACGTGTGGACACAACGTAGAGTTTTTTTTTCAACAAAAAGTCCTTTGCTTAAATACATAATCAGCTAAAATCGTGACACTCCTTTGATTAGATATTATTTGATTAGACCTGGGTGAAACTTGAGCATACGACACGGGCTCCCAAATCAACTAGGTAGCCAAGTAAGGCCTAGTTCAGACGTCGTGCTTCTGTCGTGCCGAACTAAATTCAGGAATTATGTTCGATAAAAGCTCGGCAGAAGCACGGCGTCTGAATCAAACTTGTGAATTGAGTTGAGTTCGGCAAATCAATTTAGTTCGACACGCCATGCCGTGCTACACGACTCTGGCACGGCAGCGGTTCAAACGTCGTGCTTTTGCCGCACCAAACCAAATTCATAAATTATGTTAATGTATTTTGGCGGAACAACGTTTCCGCGAGGAGTTACGAGGAGACCCGAGAATAATTCTCCTTTACTGAGTATGCGCACAACCTTGTCCCAGAGTCTCCTCCGTTTTTAGCCGCCATTTTGAAAGCGGAGAAGACCCTGGTGACGAATTTTAAACTTACAAATATGCAGATTGAATTTTATTCTTGCCAAACTGCAAAAATGGCGGCCAGCCAAAGGAACACAATGAATTTTTTTCTGTTAAAAAGCACGTCGAGGATGTTTCATTCAACGAAGTAGATGACGCTAATGACAGGGAGCAGGGCGAAGAAGAATGCGGGGCAATCCGAAATACGCAAATTTTCGAAACTAGTCGGGCAAAGAAACAAACATTCGCCGTACTTGCAAAAGGAAAATTTTTTTCTGTTGCTTTTCTTTGCGTCTTTTTCTTGAGTCTTAGAATGATTTTTAATGTAAGGGCTTTTGCTGTGATTGGAAAACGGCGCCATTTTTGTTGGATCACCGCTGATTCATTGTTACGTAGCTTCAGTACTCCTGAATTTGGTACGACTCTGACACGACGTCTAAATCAGAGTCGTGCTTCTGCGCTGCTACAGTCGAACCTAATTGCAATTTAGTTCGACACGGCAGAAGCACGACGTCTGAACTAGGCCTAAGATAATTTATGTCGAATCGTATTTCTGAAACTTTCGCCTGTCATTTCGAACTGAACTGCTCTCGCGCGCCTCAAATCGCCAAGAAAACGGCATAAAAACAAACCTACACAATGCGAAAATATTTCTACCTTATTTTATTACAAATAAAAGTCGTTAAGGCCAATTTTAGAAAGCTTAAATATTTACAGTAGCAATTAGTGCAGAAATTTGAATATTCATATGAGCTTGCTGTGACCTCACAAACATAGGATGGTAAGCCTGTGCACACATAAAATGGTGTCAGGTCGACAAAATTGACCTTAGCGGTTTTTGAAAAAAAAAACAGTAATTAAACTCTGTGGTCGGGCATTTCGGAGTAAATAACCAAACGATAGAACAGAAAATAAAACAAATGAAAAGTGTTCCGAAAAGGAGACAGAGTGTGCTAAACTGTTTTCAATATTGAAAGGTACTGATAAATGCGACCCTCAATTGCGTTTGTAAGTATTTGACATCGGCACTTCATCTCATCTGTGAGAAAAATTGTATTACCTGTCAAATATGTTTTCCAACAAGATAGGACTGAGGCAAATGAAAAACGAGCTGATTTATTTTTACGAGAAACCCATAATGGTGGTTCAGGGTAACGGCGCCCCCACCTTACTTTCAGGCCGAATAGAGACCCGAAGAATTTTCGAAAAGTGTCAATTTTGGTCAGTTAGCCAGTTAAAAAATATGAACATCTACGTTTTGGCAATTTTGGGAAGTGGTTTTCTTTCTTTTCGTGCCAGGCCTCACACTGTCAGAACCCTCTATGCCAAATCGGCATATATGCAATGAAAGAACATTTATAGTAAAATGACAGCCTACAAGTATTTAATCAAAAGGTTTAGTGTGTTTGATTTTATACTGGTGCAAACTTACTTCTTTAAAAACAGGATATCTCATGATTTGAAGGCTCAATACGGTACATGTCCAGCCCCTGGAACTTTAAAAGTAAAAGCCAGAAAACCAAACCCAAATGGCTTTTGGAATATCTCATCAAGGCTAACTTCTGCAGTGAGATCCAGGAAAATCGGTTGAACCCGACTTCCAAGGTCTGGAACACTTTCTGTGACAGTGACACTTATTATTGTAATAAGTTAATAATTGTCAATAATTGTCTACTAGTATTTTTAAAATGTGCAATAAAACAATTCAGTCCGAAGCACTTTAAACAAGATGAAATGGAAAGCAGCTATAAGCATTATAAATCTCGCAACTACCCTTTCGCGATAAGATCAAGATTAAAAATTGCTGGTAAACACACAATGGCGACATTAAAGACAAGTTCGTTTACTTCAGAATTAGTGAAAACTGTAGCAATTCTATTTTTCCCTCTTCAGCAAGGAATCGTTTTTGTGGACAGTCCCGGCGTTGGTGAATCTACTATCATGGACGACATGGTTCAAGAATATCTTCCAGAGGCGTTTGCTTTCATCTACGTTATCAACAGTGCGAACGCCGGTGGAATACAGAAGGACAGGGTAGGATAATTTAAATATTGCCGAAAAATATTTAAAGAAAGAAAAATGAATTTTTTGTTTTCCTTGTTAAAGAACCTTAAGTATATGTACTTGATCGTGCCACAACATTTTATCCTAGTTTGGCATGCATTTTGTGTATTGGCAATGAGCACTCGAACGAAGATATCCAGATCGAGTCCAAACGGGACTGATGTGTCGTCGAAGCGTACGCGATCAGCAAATATTCTACCCAAACTTGGTTTATTTTATTTCCTCAAACAGCAACGATTTTACGATCGAGTCAGAATATGTCCAGCGTCGGTTTGTACTCGCTCTCGTGATTGTTTATGGTTTCAAAATAAATTGTTTCACATGAGATTTCCCATTATCTTTAATCGTAATCCGTATCGGTCCCTTTACATTCTTTTTTTAGTAAATTTGGCCAAAAGATCGCAGTAAAGGAGGATGGAATAACAATAGTACGTCTTGAAACGAATACTGCCACTGAAAGTGTAGAAAAACCACGCTGATTCAATAAAACGCGTCATCAACAACCTATTTAGAGTGGTTCCCTGAATTTAAGTGGCGTCCTTTCCTGCTAGTTCCTTCCATAAAAATCAATTTAATTTACAATAGCAATTTAGAGGGAAGCGTTAAAAAAGGTGTTTTTCACGCAAATATTTATATCCTTTATTCGTTTTTTTTTTAGGTAGAAAGACTGATCGAGCACGCTAGAAATGTATCCCTTCACCAACAGAAGGAATTGGTTGAACACGCTAGAAATATATCCCTTGACCTGCAGAAGGAATCACCAGCAACTCGAGCACTGTTTGTGTGCAACAAGTGGGACCGAGTGCCACCAAGAGAGGCTGATGAGGTTAAGCACTACATCATCAAAAAACTCACGCAGTGTTTGCCCAGTTTGAACCCAGATTCCCAGATTATTTACATGTCATCGACTAATGCCAGTGAGGCACAAGGTCATGGAATAATAACCGATGAATTTGCTGGCCTAATGAATGGTATCAAGGCCATGGTTTTGAAAAGTATCGAAGCAAGGCTGCAGACTCAGTGGAGGTGATTTATTTTAAGTTGTTTGACTTGAAACACACTGTCTGTGTAACACCTGACCGTGGTAAGCAACGGTTTCCAGCACTTTTCAACACTTATAAGTTGATAAGTCAGTCTTATCACTATTTATCAGTTGATGCTTTAATAATGATATCCAACAAATCTCCAATAATGGGAGAACTAGTTGACTGGGCTGTCTCCGCTTTTAAGTCTCAAATTGTGATAAGTATGTTAAGATAAAACTTTTTGTAAAGATTAATAAACAACTGCGAGTGGTTTCAGAGTTACCTTAAAGTTTGAAAAAATTTTCACGGAGTTTAGTTTTGATTTATTGTCTCTTTGAGCTAAACTAAAGGCTGATTTGACAGGTTTACTGGTGCTAGGATAGCCAATAATCTCAAGAAAATAGGCATAATTTATTCAACAATGATTAGGCTTTCGTTTGATACCATTATTGTAGCATCAACTGATAAAGAGCGGTAGAACGGAGCAGTCAAATGTATTAGTCAGTATAAGAGCTGGAAAATGCAGGACACCGTTGCCGGCCACCTTTATTAAAAGATCTACAGAAGATGACGGGCCGTTGGGGCTGACTCGTCCCCGGTTGTCTCTTATAAGAAAAAAAAAACAGTCGCGGGGAATGATGGGAAACAAGCAGAGAAAGGAAAGAGAGTGACGACTGGCAGATCGTGTGTCGAAAAGTTGGCAAGCGTTGTTTTCTCTATTTTTTTTCACTCATTCATTTCACCGAGCTGCATTTACCATCTCTCATTTGTATGGTATAGTTTCACTGCAACGGACATTAGATGTTGTTTTTTTTTTTCCTCTCATGTGATCATTGCTTGTTTTTGGGAACATTCCACCAACGTACCGACAAAGACCAACCAAACTGATTCGAACTTCGTTAAGTATCCACGATCCAAACTTTCTAACATGAACAGTCCGGAATTCGGGCCAAAATTCACAGCAAATCCACGATTAGTGGTATTCTCAAAATCCGCGAATCCGCTCAATTTAACGCAAAAATAAAAAATTCGTCGCTCCGCGAACCTCAACGCCATTACCCCCCTCCTCAACGCTGCCATTACTCCTTCCACTATCTTGGAAACAAGATCTTCCAGTCGTCTCTCAAACTGCAGCCGCTCAACCGTGACTACTAAGATTACAGGGACCGCGGAGAGGGAGGGGCTGGTAGGGCTATAGCCCTACCACTTTTTTGGTTGGGTTGATATTTTAGAGCTCATGAAAACGATAATGTAAAATAAATATATAGCTATAGGCAAGCCTAAAAGCGGAGCTCCACATTTATTTAAAAAATTACCTAAATGGATAAAAACTAAAGCGGAATCTATCGAAACTGCGTTCAGAAAGTAAAAACATCATGGAATTTTCTGTCATAAAATCAGGCTCAACAATTCAGTAGAGGTTGCTAGCTTGCATCAGGGTCCTGTCTCTTTCTTCAGCGGACTTGATCTATGTAGTGTTTAGCTTCGTTTTAACACAACCATTTGCTAAAGTTATTATATTCTTGATGATGACAGCCGCAGATTCAACAGCAAACAACAGAAACAAGCAAACTGTACTTGCACAAGGAATTTCATTCCCAATTATTTCGGATCTCCTCGTAAACAATTTTCGTTTTCCACAATTTCACGGACTGATATAGATGACTTTTGAGGACATCTTGGGAGAAAGAATTTTCTCTGTCGCTCTTTTTACTCGCGGTTTCATTCAGCCTACACAGCAAACACCGTGCAACAAATTTCCCGCGTTTTCTTATTATAACTTCATTGAGATCTAACTGAAACGTCCACATCAGCCAGTCGATAGAAAATAACGTCAATTGCTTGTTGTACGGCTATGAAAAATGCGACCAGAGACCAATAAAATTAAAATTTAACCGTGCAGCGATTGAACGAGAGCTAAAAATTTTTTGGCGTAAAGGCGCATCGAGGTTTCGATACACTCACACTTGAAACTGAAAAGACAAACAAAAAAGAGCAGTTGGATAATAAGCCTCTCAGATCTTTTGCTGTGTAGTGTCGCTGAGTAATTTTACCCGTTATCTACATTTTGTCTTTCCCTGTGAGCTTTATTTGCTGTTTGTAATTTCCTTTCTTTTTTTTTTAGCCACGGGCGGGAAACCTCCTCGTCCCCAGGCCTAATCCGTGCGTACGTGGCGGCGACCCCAAAAATTTCTCGCTCGATGGATAACCATTTGCATATGGATGCTTCACTCGTCGCGCCTTCTGAGCGCGCGGGAGCTCCGCTATGAATTTTCACATGATAAATAGCGGAAAAGTGACCCCTATAAATGTTTGCTTGTCTTAGCCAGCTTTTTAGCCCTACCACTTCAAAATGGTCTCCGCGGTCCCTGGATTACTCTAGAATTTTCCGATAACATGTTATAATTTTATTTTAGGAACGTAAATAAGCTTCTTAATATGATTTCCGTTGTTTAATGTTACTATAAAGATCTTTTATAAAGAGGGGTGTGTAATTTTAAAGAGTTCAACTTCGTGAAAAAAAAAAAAAAAAACAGTTTGTTGCCGTTACCAGCGATCTCGAGTTCTGTCTGGAAACAATCGGCCTGCCCTTCAACTTTACTCGTACCAAATTTATTGTTAGGTAGCTACTGAATGCATTCTTTAAAAATGTAGAAAATATTTTAGATATGTTTCTGTTTTCAGGTGGCTTGATTACCTCCTTTCTCGTATGGCTTTCTATACCAAAGCGTTCATTCATCATTCTCGCAAAGATTGTCCAAAAGCTGAGAGGATGGCTCTTATCACTAAACGCCTCGAAAAGATTGAAGAACAGGAGAGTTCAGTCAACAAGGAACTGCAAGAATACCTGGAGAGCGAAACGAACAAGGCTGTTAGTGCACTGTCCGGGTATCTCAAGTCTTCTGACGTTGAGAAACAATTCACCGCGTGGACGTTAGATGATGTTCCAGTCAGTGATGACAGCTTGGAATTGATGACCACAAATTGCATCCAAACAGCGCTCATGAAGCGACTTAAGGAAGTGATTAAAGCGTGGGAAAAAAGAAACCATGTCTTTGCTAATGCTCGCACGTCTCTGATCCAGAACTTTCAAGAACGATTTAATTTTGTTGAGGGACAACTTCGAAATCTGGAGAGCTCCGTTTTAGCAGAGGATGATGTCAGTCATGGAAGTGCTCCCCAGGGTACAGGGAAATCATCCAGAGCCGAACAGTTTATTAATTACATCGTGTGCTTTTATCCTGTTTATTTCTCATGCATAGTCCTCCTCACATACGGCGCTGCTACGCTTGGCACTAAAGCCGCTATGAAGAAATTGGAAGATTTGAAGAAAACAAGAGAGTTCAAAAAAGACAAGTGCAGATTTATGGCGACAGCTTCCAAGGAATATCTGGCTGAAATGGCTGAAGAACAGAATCTGCGGACGTTCGTGGTGGAGCAACTGAAAGAGTGTCACGTTTGTCTAAAGCATGTTGTAACTCGCATCCCTGAGCTCATCAATGCTGACAAAATGCTATTTCGACTGCTGAGAAATGAGAAACGATCAGCGCAAAAAATAGAAAGTTTCTTTAAACCTTTGTGCCAGAGGAGTTTGGAGCTGAGGGAGCGCATGGCCTTGTTCTGCATCAATGAAGTACACACCATGGACATCAGCTGCAGCGATTTGGAATGGAACGACGATAGATCCTCACTCCTTGGGGCAGGTTCGTTTGGTTCTGTCTTTCGAGGGAAGTTAAAACAGCAGGGAGAAGAACAACCCGTGGCTTTGAAGTTCTGGCAAAACGAATTTGACGCAAGTGTTTTTCTCGCTGAAACAGAAACATTAAGGTAAAGTTTGTCACTGTGATTCGCGAAACAAAAAAAGCTTTTTGCCTTTTCGAAACTGTCGCGTACTCATGTACATTCGGGAACGGTAAGTGTCAACCACAGTATACAATACAAAATCGAAGACTTACGATCGCGTTATCAGAAACAAGGCTAAAGGAATTACAAGCAAAAAAATTAAATAGAAATCAGGAAAGGCAAAAAATGCGATAAGTATGTACAATAGTAACTTACGTCTGATCCTGCTTAAAAAGGGTAAACGAATAAACTCCAAAGAGGTAGCTCCGTTACAAACTCCTAAATAAACTTCAACGACTTAGATACTCCACAATGACTCCAACACTCAAATACTTCGATAACTCAGTAGATTATGTAAGCGACAGGCTTTTTAAACCAGATTGATAGCTAAATCACATGGTATAATACGCTCCGATTAACTATTAAATACACGAACAATGAAATGTCAAAAAATGATAAGAAAACTAAAACAAAGCTTTAATTATTGAATCATGAAATGTCAACAAAACGATCTATATTTGTTTTTGTTTGAACATTCATAACAGAGACATTCTATACGCGTTGAAATTACAAAACAGTAGTTCTTTCCAGCTCTCATACTTTGATTTGTCAGTACAGAAATTTATCAGTTACCACAACAAAAATGGTATTAAACGGATGCCCATCATTGCTGAACAAGTTGTTATTATTTTCATGATGTCACGGGTTACCATAGCAACGGTATAACCTGTTATAAACACCCTTAATTTTCTCCTTTAGTGCTTATAACTGAAAAACGAGTCCTGTGACCCCCAGAATAATGATCAGCATGTTAAGATCCACCTTTTTGCAAAGTTAAAAAATTTTCTCTGAGCCGGTTTCAGAGCCACCTTGCATTTTCAAAAAAAGGTGGATCTGAAAGCGCTTTAGGGAAATTTTTAACTTTGCAAAAAGTTGTATCTTAATGGGGTCACCGGTCTCGTTTTTAAGTTATAAGTACAAAAAGGGAAAATTTAGAGTGTTTTTTCCACAGGTTATACCGCTACTATGGTATCCAGAGACGTCATGAAAATGACTCCAACTTGATCAGTAATGATTAGGCACTCGTCTGATACCATTTTTGCATTGATTTATGTTTGAAGCACTTGCCAATCAATGTTTGAGTACTGAAAAGAACTGAAATCTGTTGTGAGCCTCCTTAAGCAATAAAGATAAATCTGTAAAATGAGCTTTTAATGAGGCTGTATAGTACTAAAAGCGATTTTGAAACACTTTTCATAAAAATTGTTCTTTAATGATAAGGAATGAAACATAAAAAGAATAGAATTGAATACAATTATTTTTGCAATCAATGAAATATTGTTTTACTATGTTCCTTGCGTTTTTATACGTACGTTGTTTTTTTACTACTTTCTTCGTTTCGCAGGAAGTTAAATTATCCCTTGATTGTAAAGTTCTATGGTGCAGCACTGCTTAATGAAGGAGGTCAGGTGAGGGCGATCCTAGTGATGGAGCTGTGCAAGGAAGACTTGCGGAGACACATTTTACAGGATCCCAAGAATATACCTGGAATTCCGTCCCCAACACCTCCAACCGACAGCAATACAATCCGATGGGCGAAAGACATCACTGATGCTCTTGAATTTGTACACAAACAGGGGTTCGTTCACAGGGACCTCAAGTTGGAGAACATTTTGGTAAGAAGGCAACATGTAATAATTGTTATTATAATAATGATGATGATGATGATGATGATGATGATGACGATGATCGTATTTTGTAATATTTCAAAACATTTTTCAATTAAAAATTGCGATAAAATATTCGGTAAAGACATCACAAACTACGTTTAAAAAATTTAAAAAGATGACGACGTTTCGACGTTTGCTTAAAGTCATTATCAAGTAAAGGAAGTTGCGAGATTATAGGTATAAATACAAAAATATGGAAATAGAAATTAATTAATAAAAGTTGCCAAATAAAAATTTTCGGTTTCAAACAAAGAGTTAAGTACGTAAGAAGTCCGCCTGCGTATTCAAATTTGGTCGCAGTTTCTTTATGAATAACACCTCGTAAATCAGGCAGTCAAATTTTCCTCGGCATTTCTTCAAGACACAAAATTGGTTTTCTTTTAGGAGGTTCACATCGCCATGAGTTTCTTTGAAATGCTTGCCAATCGCCGATGATTTGTGTTAAGCAATGTGTTTGTGTAGGTTTCAGGCTTTGAACCCGACTTCGAACCCGACATAATCCGCATCACACAGATTACATGAAAAAGAATAAACAACGCAGTGATAATTGCAAGCTACTTCGGACCATTTCAGAATCAGGATATAGCTAGTTTAATTTAAAGTCTCTGAGCTTTACACTCTACGGGGTTATTGGTAAGCTGGCGAATGAAACATACTAAACATTAACACACACCCAAATCAATTCGTCATGGGAGTCGATTGTCGTTTGAAAAGGAAAACTGGTCGGGTACGGAAAGTATTTAATAATTACGCATACACCACGTGTTTATCTCGAGTTTCTATCGTTCACAACTCCTGGGAGCGGGTCCTGACCATTCAAAATATTAGCTATTGAATTTGTTTTTTCATGTCCGTTATACTAGCCTTGCATTCAAACTTTTTTATTTAACTTATGGTTGAAGAAGCCTCTTTCAAGAGTGCGTTCCTGTGTTTTCTAATTACACAAGAATGATAGTTTGATTTTTTTTTTTTAAATTTTGGTATTTTATTACAGATAGCACACGATGGTGTCGTCAAGATCGCTGATGTTGGTGTAACTAAACAAGCAAACATGATCACCGGTACCAGGGCCGGAACACCTGCCTACCTTGCACCGGAAGTGATCAGATCCAGTGTGTACGATTACAAGGCGGATATATACAGCTTTGGCATCATGATGTGGGAGATGTGGTATGGTAAGATGGCTTTTTTCGACGTTGGACGAGATTTAAATATGTTGTTACAGGAAGTGGCTGGTGGTTTAAGACCGTCCCATGTTAAGGGCATGAGGAAGCCTCCAGATGGCTGGCAGCATCTGATGCAGTGGTGTTGGGATGAAGAGGCAGATGAACGACCAAATGCTGCGACGTGTCACAGCGCGTTAACCATACTGTATCAGGAAGCAGTTTGAACTCTTTGTACTTGTTGTGCATTTGAACTTAACCTACTGCAACATTGATTGACTGTATGTTTCAACTAAAAATAACGTCTTATACGTTTGAGTAAGGGACTGTGCAATAATTATCGGGACAGGGGGGGGGGGGAGCGAGAAATGAGCCTCGCAAGGAGAAATATTACAAATAATGTAGTAAATATGCTTGAATCCTTTACTTGCTTTGTACGGAAACGCATTCGACATCAGTGTCTGGGACAAAGAGTACCTCGTTACTGTTTTGGATAAGGTCGCCCATTTCTGAAGAGTCTGATTGTGCATCGTCTTCTGAGTCACTAGATTGTAGCTGAGAATCCCTAGTTGCGTCATTGTCTTCGGGTTCCAGTATTTGTTGAGCAGTCCGAACTTAACGTAGAACACGAACTTCTAGCGTGGCTTTCCTTCCAATGACCATTACATTGTGTTGCTTCAAGTACAATCTTAACTTGTGTGCCGTCAGCGAGCTGACATGGTCCTAATTGTTCCAGTCAATGTTTGGCATTTTTTTTTCAGAAGCTCTCTTTTGTGCCTTCATAGTATACCATTCTCACTCATTAATTATGCCGCTCATTGTCCGGCGTGGATAAGGTATGGGGAAAGATTGTGGCCGAGGCAATGAGTGACAGGGTGAGAAAGCACTATAGTTGTGTATTACGTCGCCGAAGGGGAGGTGGGAGGGTCGAAAATTCGCCCGGACTTCCCGGCTTGCGTATCTCTTTCGAAATGCCCCGAAACTAAGCAAAGGGATCTTTAAATACGGCGATTGTGCACGTGGTGATTAAGCATTACCTAACACAACTATCTATAAACAAATGGGGTTATGTAATCCACGCACTTCTGAATTCCGCGTCATAATTATGAATGAGAATAGTATACCATTCTCACTCATTAATTATGCCGCTCATTGTCCGGCGTGGATAAGGTATGGGGAAAGATTGTGGCCTTCGGCTGCTCACGCACCTTGCTCCTTTAGTACAAACTCAAAAGATCTTCACATTTATAGGAAAGAGTACCCCAAAAATACACCTTCTCCCCAAAACTCAAAAATCCCCTCAAACCCCAACCGGTATGCGAGAGGCCCGGCCAGGCTAGTGGGGTTACTTCCCTACACCATAGCATGTATTTCGATCGTGGCTTATAATGAGAGTAGGAGATTCAAGAAAAAACTCCTTCAAGAAATCGCCAATACCTAAGGCGGGCAGATTAAAACCATTGTTGTTACAGAAAGGAAAACGTAAGACAACAAACGAAAAATGAACAAAAGGGAAAAAACCCCACTAGCCAAGCCGGACCAGGAATCCGTCGTAAACGGATTATAGGGCGTAACTGAGATTACCCTTCTGATCGCGACAAGGCCAGTGGAGGGGGTGGACTGTTTAAAATTATTTTTTTTTTATAATATTTTGAATTTTAATTTTAAAACTTCTAGCTTGGGGAAAAATAAATAATAAACATCACTTCCATATATCCCACGTTGTTCGTGTCTAAACGTGGATAAAACATTAAACTCCGTGGATGAAAACGGCCAACCGGCGAGCTTTGAAAATTTAAACACTGAACCTACAGAGATACACAGATCCATAAAACAAACATGCGTGATACCTGTCCAATAAAGTTCCGCACTGGGATGGGTTACGTAACAAACCTTACGTAACCAACTCGTAAACACTTTAAACCTAAGCTCATTAACACTCTTACTGACACCAGTAAGCTCTGAAACAAATGTCCATCAATCGGCAACTACTTGATTTTCTTGACATGCAAGCAAAACAATTCCAGCCAGATATACCGTAACGAAACACTTAGCACACTAAGCACACTAACAGTTAAAATACAGGGTGCCCCCCCCCCCCCCCGGAATGGTCGATACATGATTGTTGCCAAATACCCACAATACACAGTTCAAACTTTAAACAAAACCGACACAAGGCTCCTGCCAACTAAGCTCGACCCACGAGCCAACCATTAGACTAAAACCGACACGGCGTGTAACAAATTGTGCTAAACGCAAGAGCAAACATTGAGCAACGTAAAGCCGACACACGGCATCTGACAATTTCTGCTCGACACACGAGCGAACGTTTTAGCTACAGCCGACAAACGCATCTGACAGTTTCTGCTCGACACACGACACACGGCATCTGCAAATTTCAGCTCGACACACGAGCAAACGTTTTAGCTGCAGCCGACATACGGCCTCTGCCAGTCTCTGCTCGACACACGAGCAAACGGTTAAGCTATTACCAGCCGACACCCGGCGTCTGCCAGTGCCTGCTCGAAACACGAGCGAACGTTTTAGCTACTACAGCCGACACACGGCGTCTACCCATCTCTGCTCGACACACGAGCGAACGTTTTAGCTACTACAGCCGACACACGGCGTTTGCCAATCTTTGCTCGACACACGAGCGAACGTAAGCTACTACAGCCGTAACACATATGGTAATAAATTGCTATAAACAGAACTACGTAGATATAAAACACACTACGGGATAAACAAACGGATAAGCAAGCGAAAAAGAAAAACACATAAAAATGTTTTAAAATACCGAGTAAACTATTGCTGTACGCGTTGTCCCGCTACTCCGGCATGATGTGGAACTTGCAAAGCGGCAGAGAATGGACATGCAGTGTAAATCTTCTAGTTAAACAGCAGAGGCAGGGTAGGTACAGCCATGAACTTGAGAAAATAAACGACGAAACAAACTAAAGCACGTGGTTGGGCTTCGGCGACGTAGCGCGAGAGTATAAGAAAATTCGCCCGGACTTCCCGGCTTGCGTATCTCTTTCGAAATGCCCCGAAACTAAGCAAAGGGATCTTTAAATACGGCGATTGTGCACGTGGTGATTAAGCATTACCTAACACAACTATCTATAAACAAATGGGGTTATGTAATCCACGCACTTCTGAATTCCGCGTCATAATTATGAATGAGAATAGCGAGAAATTTCTACAAAGCCTTTACAGGCATTCTCGTCAACCATTAATTCCTGGCACACCTTTTGGAGTTTGTTACCGTTTGAAGTCAGTTTTAAAACTAGTTTATAGTTTAGTTTTTTAAAAGTTCCTTTACGCCACGGACTAAAACATCCGTTTCGACTTCATTAGATACCAGAAATGCAAAATATCTTTGGTATTTGAATCTTAAACTCCGTCTTTAAGTTGCACCGCCTACTTCCGCAGGAATTTACATGTTACCCCCCTCTCTAAAGCTGCGAGTTTACATTGTGCATCCTCCTCTCGTCTTACTGCCCCCTCCTGATAATTATTGCACAGTCCCTAAGTAAATATTAGAATGTCAATGTTAAGGAGGCTCGATGTAGTTTTTTTTTAGCCCTTGGGTGGTCGTTTTGAAAATGAAAATTATTTAGGAAGCCAATGTTCGATTTTTGCCCAAATACACCATAATGTTCAAAAAATGACCAAAGTTTATTTTTTTTACGGGTCACTTAGTCACAAAGGTTACCATAGCAACGATTCTCGTTTTCTTTTGTTTTCAATCAAGCTTAATTTTCTCGAAATCTAGATTGACAATTGGTATTTATTTTTTGATATGTTAAAGTACAGTGAATTGACTACCTTTAGACAAAATTTCAGAAAAATCTGTAAGAGCGTTTTAGAATTAATCAAGGACGGAGTTTTTTGTAACTTCTTCGAAGGTGTTCTTGTTACTTCGACACTGAACCTGCCGTCACAGTTTCTCGATCATACTTGGCACAGTTATAAAGAACTATGAACTATCTCTCTTCTTTCAATTTGTCAAAATAGATTCGGTAAATGCTGAGATTGAATGATCAACGGCCAAGAAGTTCGAAGGTATGTTAACGATGTTTTGAACGGCCTCAAATTTACTACAAAATGAAAGGCTTATAACTCCACTGTTATCTCGATTTAGAACTAGCCAATTACCATGAACAAAGCTTGTTCATTGGTGAATTGATCCCATTAATAAAAAAAATGGGGAAATGTAACAGTTAAGAATCAAAAATTATAGAACCTCTAGTAAATTGGCCATTTTAGCGCCATTTCAGCGGATCAGCTCATTTAACAGCACATAATCGGGAAAAACATGAAAGGGTTACGGTCGTTTAAAATAAGCAGTTTTCACGTATTCTTTGCTTATCTAAAACAAATACATGATCTTTGCCAAAGATATGGCGATTTTTGAGCCTACGATTGTTTTTCCAAATTTTTATATCGGCAACTTTGTTGTCGAGATTATACTCTATTGTAATTCAATATTCGTTTCACAAGAACTTCTGTTGCTCGCATTTTCCAAATCAAATTACTAGGAATGCAAGAATCTCATAGAACGGTTTTACACTAGTGAAAATACCTGTCAGACATGTTCGACTGTTCGTGTTATCCGGCTGTTTTCAAACATAGCAAATTAAGGAAGTCTTAAGGTTCCTATCTTTAACTATTTCACGCTTAAAGATTCCTCTAAATCTTTTCGCCTACCTTTTGGCCAAACGAAGTTTTGTGTCTACAGGCAGAATGGGCGTTATCAGCAATGAAAGTCGAAGAGATACAGAAGCTCGAGTAAAATTAAAACTGCTGTGAAATGAACATCGTTTGAGCTTGACGCCTATTTATAGATTGCGCTCGTTTAATTAAGTTTATTCATTTGGCGATCAGATAAAAATCAATGAATGGTCAGGGTTTAAAAAGTCCATTTCTAAGCACGAGAGACACGTATATTTGTTTCAGAAGCATTTATGCATAAAAATATCGGTTTATTATTGACTGTTGACGCGGTTAAAAGATACTCGGCTTCCAGCGGTAAATCTGCATTTATAATAGCTGGGAGTTTGGGGTGTTTTTTTGGAGGTGTTCTTAAGGGGGGGAGCGGGGGGGGGGGGGTTGGAAGTAGTGCCTCCGTATCCTCTTTAGATCTCTGACACGGTTGTCTAAATGTTGAACAAAAGAGCTCATCTGTTAATAAGCATAATGCGAGTTGATTTCGAAATAAACATGACTTTACGTTTGTGTCATCAGTAATTATAGCGTTCGAAGAAGGCGTGGCTCAGTCGCGGCAAGAACAGCGTAATAACAGTGAAGCTAACACATTTTCCTCATTGAGTTGAACCTCCCCATAAGGAAACCTCTCTAATACTGCCACCTCTATTACGGACAACCTCCGATGCTCCGACAAAATTCTCATTTATTTTCTTTCGAAGAAGGCGTGGCTAAGTCGCGGCAAGAACAGCGCAATAACACTGGAGCTAACGCATTTTCCTCGTTGAGCTGAAATGAGTGTCAAATCAATTCTTTTTAGACCAAGTTGAAAGAAGCAAATGTTATGTTTTTCGTCCCGATTTTTATAAAAGCAGAGCGGGTGAGCAGTGTTTTTGTTATCTCGGAGTTTTTAATTATTTCCAATTGAATGCTTTCTTTACAATTTATCACCCTCCCCGAGGGATAAGTTGGAGTTCTTCAGTCAAATATAAATTAATGAAAATTTGATTTATTTTGATATAATGTTGTGAAACAACGTGATGCGTCATGACTTACATCACGTATGTCCTTATCCCCGACCTAGGTGAAGAAAGGGACTATGAGAGTACAGAGGCTTTCCGAAGAACTCAACGCAATATCCCCCAAAGCTCGAACCGATATTTAAAAATCTCATAAAGATGTTAATATGAATTGTAAATCCACTCAAAGAGGTCTGGCCTTACTAAAACCTGGAGAGAGAAAAAGACAGTGGCCAGATAAATGAAAGCTGCTCGAGATGACGCTGTTGAGCAGATCCTGTAAAATTCCCCTTATAATCCTTTTCTCTCATAAGCCCTCCTTATTAAAGGCCCATATATTTCTTCCAAATCAACTGTCAAAGTTTAAGGCCACTTTTTCCCTACCAGGTTGCACCCAAATCACGTTTTAAAAAAATCAGGCTTTTTAAAGTACGTTTTAGTAAAGCTATACCTCTATGAGTGTATTTACTGCAATTCATACCAACACCTTTTTGAGATTTTCAAATTTTATTAAATCTTGGTGACACTGCCCCTTTAATTCATTAATTTAATTCAAATCAGTTTATAAAAACGTATTTCAGACAACACTTTATTTCGAGAAGTTTTCTCATTTCGCTTTAAGCCACCGCACCCCCCGCACCCCACCCACGGATATAAGACCTACCGCATTTAAAAGCCCACACTTCTTACCAAACTGTACAACCCCAGGGCTTATACAAGCGGATTTTTTGCACTTTCTTACCCGGTTGGGAAGCGTGATGGCCTAATAATGGTCACTGCGCTGGACTCTGGACCAAACAGTTCTGGATAGAGCTTTTGGGGGACAATGCGTTAAGTTCTTTGGAAAGCCTCTCGACTCCCATAGTCCCTTTCTTCACCCAGATGTAAAAATGATTACCAGTCAATCTTTTGCTCTTCGGAAAGGGAGGAAACCCTGCGATGGATTAGCATCCCTTCCGGGAGGAGTAAAAAATACTCGTAGTCGCTTCACGTTGCGGAAACCGGAATAAGCTCCGGCCTGCTGGGCCACTAGGCTCGTAACCTACCTATTGAGAGACCTGGCGGAGAACTACATAAATGGACTGGGCGGCCATTGGTTTTTTATCGTGAATTGAGGCGGGGAGCTCCCACATTAAGGGGTGACATGGCATGACGAAGAGTAATTGATAACTGACGTTTCATTAATTTATATTTGACCGATGAACTTCACCTTATCCCTAAGGGGAGGGTGATAAATTGTAAAGTAAGCATTCAATTGGAAAATTTAGTTGAACCTCTCTAACACGGACAAAGAAGGGGCAGAGCAAAGTGTCCGTATTAGAGAGGTGGTCGTATTATAGAGGTCACCACTATGACGTCCATTTGACTTTATTGACAGCTAAAAGTATTTGGTTACTCGAAATGTTCTGCAACGTAACGCTGCAACTAAAAAAATAACACTAAGCAAAAATCCAAAATGGTCTAAGATGAATAAAGCGTTACGTTGTTGATTTTGGAATCATAAACAGGAAATTGCATTACGAACACAAAATGTCATCACCTGATAAGTTATATGAATTTGTTCCCTGGGGCCGAGATTTAGTGTCCATTGTCCAAATAAGAGAGGTTCCTTATTATGGAGATTTTTTTAAAGAAAATAAATGAGTGTTTTGTCAGGGCATCGGAGGTTGTCCGTAATAGAGGTGGCAGTATTACAGAGGTGTCCTTCTGGAGACGTTCGACTGTAAAAAAAGTCCGAGATAACTAAAACAGTCAAGTGCTCACCCGTTCTCTTTCTGTAAAAATCCGGACGAAAAACATTTGTTTTAACTTGCCCTAAAAAGAATTGATTATACATTCATTTCATTCACCTCCAAAAAAACACCCCAAACTCCCAGCTATTATAAATGCAGATTTACCGCTGGAAGCCGAGTATTTTTTAACCGCGTCAACAGTCAATAATAAACCGGTATTTTTATGCATAAATGCTTCTGAAACAAATACCCGTGTCTCTCGTGCTTAGAAATGGACTTTTTAATCCCTGACCATTCATTGATTTTTATCTGATCGCCAAATGAATAAACTTAATTAACCGAGCGCAATCTATAAATAGGCGTCAAGCTCAAACGATGTTCATTTCACAGCAGTTTTAATTTTACTCGAGCTTCTGTATCTCTTCGACTTTCATTGCTGATAACGCCCATTCTGCCTGTAGACACAAAACTTCGTTTGGCCAAAAGGTAGGCGAAAAGATTTAGATGAATTTTTAAGCGTGAAATAGTTAAAGATAGGCACCTTAAGACTTCCTTAATTTGCATATTTTTGAAAACAGCCGGATAACACGAACAGTTGAAGTTATGTCTGACAGGTATTTTCACTAGTATAAAACCGTTCTATGAGATTCTTGCATTCCTAGTAATTTTAAAAGAAAAATTAAGAATGACTCTGTTACGGAATGGGCAATTTCTTAAACAGTGATTTGGAAAATGCGAGCAACAGAAGTTCTTGTGAAACGAATATTGAATTACAATAGAGTATAATCTCGACAACAAAGTTGCCGATATAAAAATTTGGAAAAACAATCGTAGGCTCAAAAATCGCCATATCTTTGGCAAAGATCATGTATTTGTTTTATATAAGCAAAGAATACTTGAAAACTGCTTATTTTAAACGACCGTAACCCTTTCATGTTTCTCCCGATTATGTGCTGTTGAATGAGCTGATCCGCTGAAATGGCGCTGAAATGGAGGTTCTATAATTTTTTATTCCTAACTGTTACATATTTCCCATTTTTTTTTATTAATGGAATCAATTCACCTATGAACAAGCTTTGTTCATGGAAATTGGCTAGTTCTAGATCGAGATAACAGTAGAGTTATAAGCCTTTCATTTTGTAGTAAATTTGAGGCTGTTCAAAACATCGTTAACATACCTTCGAACTTCTTGGCCGTTGATCATTCAAACTCAGCATTTACCGAATCTATTTTGATAAATTGAAAGAAGAAAGATAGTTCTTTTTAACTGTACCAAGTATGATCGAGAAACTGTGACGGCAGGTTCAGTGTCGAAGTAACAAGAACACCTTCGATCCGCCATGTTGGCGGGCCGTCGCGGACGCTTCAAATCGCCCTTCTCGATATTTTCCAAAATAAAAAGGATTGAAACTTTTTAATATCCATTTGGTAGTTATGACCCTAAAACAAGACTGCATGCAAAATTTCAGCGAAATCGGTGAGGTACGGTGGCCGCGAACTTTTAAAATAGCTCGAAAATTATGGAGTATTACACTTAAACAACTCTCCAAATCGGAGCACATTTTACCTAAACAAAGACATTATAGAATAGTGTTTGTATTTAGTTTTCACTGATCACTTCCTATGCCGGTCAAGTGTCAATGACGTAATCCTCGATGAAGGGCAATCATGCGATAGCTAATAAATCCGACTTTTGTCAAAAATTAATGCCGCTCTATGTACAAAAGGGTAATATTTGACACATAAACAAGTCATAATGGTATATAAGATAGAACCAAATGTAGCTGAAAGATTCGTTCCTCACAAACTTTTGATCAACATTGGAGTCACGTCTTTTCACGTCTCTTCACGTCTAGAGTGGTTTTACTTAGACCGCGAAATAGTTTCCAAACAATTTGACACTACTAGAAACTAATGTCATTATGTTCTTTTGTTTAAGTTATGACTTTTTAGCACTCGTTGTCAGAGGTTGTTTTGCGTTTTGAATAAAATCCCCCTACACGAATATTTTGCATGATGTCTGGTTGGCTGACTGACTGACTGACTGACTGACTGACTGACCAACTGACTGACTGTTAGGTTAAAATTTATTCCCCTCAAATAGAACCTGCAATGAGATGTTTGCCAAACCTTGCCTATTGGTTGTTTATTGTATTTAAACTTGAATTTTGAAATAAAAATAACGGGTCCCCATACTCGTTTAGGAGAAGCTTTTTTATAGACCTTTATAAATTCCTTATAACATAACTGATTATATTTTCGATTGCTTGCAAAACTCACTTTTCCAACGATTGTACCTTTTATTATACACTGAAAATTGGTCTATATTCATTTTACAAAGAAAGGTATTGCTCGATCTCTGTTATTGCAGTTCCCAGCGCTTTGACATACAAACAAGGAGAAAGGGGCATGCATTCTGCATTGTTTTAATCGATGCGTTGACCCTTTCGCCTCGTTAGCATTCCTTCTCAAGAAAAGAATAGATTATCGCAGGCTCAACTAGCATAAAAGCTATTCAAAACAAAAGAGAGAAAAATGATAGTTCACCATAATCGTTTACGAGAAAATGAAGAATAACCTTTCTGGCGAGCTACAGGCATAAAAAGCACCCCCCCCCCCCCACACCCACTTTGGAAAAAGGGGCCATCCTTGAATGTGCGCGCGGTAACTACACGTGAAATTAGGCGCAGTAGGGATGCCCAATGCAATATTGAGTATTAGTGCTATAAAAAGGGGTTGGCAGTTTTAGTCAGTTTCTCTCGCTAAGCCCACAAGCTTCTCCCAGTTTCAAAAGGGTTAAACTAGGATTTATGTCAATAAAAGTCAATTTCTAAGTTTTGAAATTTTGAGGTGGGGTCATATATGCAGATTTTGAGAAAAACGCCATTAAAACTACTCGCACCCAGTCCCTCTTCAGCACTCGGTCGTTCATTTTGACTGTTTATTAGCATCCTTATTGTTCAAACGTCACATATAATGGTTGTACGATGTAAGAAACAGTAATAATAAATGATCAGAATATACAAATTTCTGAACATTTTACAAAGTGATAAAACGTTGCCCTCATTAGCTCTCATTTACCCGCTCTAAACTGTAGTAAGCCTCCTTAAGCTTCCAAATGGCTTTTCGCCACCTTCACATCTCCCATTTTAATTTCTCTTGGTACATACAGTCGCCCCAAGGGAAATTTTAAAAAATACTTATGCAAACTTTTGGAGAGCAAACAAAGTGTATTATGGGAGATGTGGAAATGGTCAATATTTCGGTTTTTTTTTTATTAAACATTGCGTGATCTGTCACGTTATTATCGTGAAGATGGCTCAGCCAATGGCTCGCGGCAGCGTTGCAAATACCGTATTTGTAAAAGGTTATATGACCCTGAAAGGAGTAGCCTGAATGCAATTGTCAACAATTTTCTTACGAGGAAGTATAAGGGATTCACGGACGCTATGAAAGCAATGAGACTTTGATATACACATGATATGTAGTGGCAGCGAGCGAGATTTTAACTACGCCGCATTTTTATTATTTGGAGTGATTCAGTGATACATCAAGCCTCACGCATTCAGGTTATCTTTTTCAAACATGGCTGAGGCAAAAGACATCGACAACATCAACAATGTTAGGGACATGCTCCGAATAATGGATTCTCTAAATGTGTCTTGCGAAGACCTTCAGACATTGGACGAGATGAAGCGCAAGGTGAAAGAAACGCTTAAAATGTCAGAAAAGAAATCCAGTTGGATGGCAAAGGAGGTAGGTTTTTCAAGCTGAGCCTCGTGGCGTCAATTTCGCAAAATAAATAGCCTGACGCATGACTTTATAATGTTTCAACTCGAGAAGCAATCCGATTTGATTCATTTGTTGCGCATAAAGTAACATCCAGGTAGTAAAAATATATGCGATGTTTTTATATACGTTATTTCGGGATTAAGGCAGAACAAATTTCAGTTTTGAATAACAGTGAGAAATGATATCATGAAGATAGATTAATCGATTCATTTCGAAGGACAAAGAATGTTCCTTGAAAAGAAGAGTATAGGTGCCAGTGCGAAACGTCTCAGCTATCTTTGTTTACTATTTGTTATTACTATTTTTCTGGCTGTTTCACAGTGAGATAGTTGTTTTGTTTTCTTGGGCAACTGATGATAACTTAACATAAAGTATATGCAAGGAAGACGTTTTGAACAAAAAGATGTTAAAACAAGGGCGCAAAATGAAATGTTGGCATCAATCCCCGGGGGCATCAATTTTACTCCTCTATATACACAGAAGTCGAATCTCAAGACAAAAATGGAATAGACAACAGTCATTTTGAATTAAATTAAGAATCTGCTTTAGTTTTTCATTTCCTCTTGGAAAAGTTCGGTTGACACATAAAGCTGCATACCAAGTAAACTAGGTCTAGTGTTCCTCCTTTTCTCAGAAAAGCGACCATTGTTTCTGAGAATAAATGATGAACTGTCTCAAGCGACCCCACATGCACAGTGTCACGTCTTAAAAGAATTCCAATCGAATAATCAACCGTGGAATTTTTATGGTATCATTTAATATTATATACAGGTATGTGTAAAACCTGCCAAAACCGACAACTATTTGACTAGAAAAGGATAGAAGTTACGCAGCACACTAATTTTGCTCGCCTGGGCATTGAGTAAAATCTTCGTCTTGCGACAAAAAAAAAAAACATTTTGTGTCTACTTTTTAATACATAGGCTAAATGCGGCGGTGTCGTCTGAAAATTTGAAACGGTCAATCTCTTAAAAGCATTAATTCTTTGTTTAGATTTGCTTAGCGACTGGGAAAAGGAAATTAACTTCGAAGCTGATTAAAACTGTGTCAGTTTGGAAGCAAAGTATGTTTCGACACAGGGCGGTTTGAGACTTACGCGCACGGTTTGTCTATAGAATATTGTGTTGCTGACCTTCCGCAATCTTTGATTCGTCAACATGTCATCGAATGACACGGTGAAATGGAATAATTAAAAAATAACGCCATTTCCCACCCGTATTCAGTGTTCGCTAGTTTTGATAGCAGTGTCGGTGATTTGTTCCGGGCATTAGGGTAGAGAAATTCCTCAGTCATCAAAGATTGGAAAAGAAGGGACTTGTAAGGATGTACACAACCTTACAAGGAATGACTGCAGAATACCCATAGAGACGAAGTCTATAGACCAGGTCAGTCTCGAATTTCGGTAACTCTAGTGGAGGAGTCACTTTAACTCTACAGAAAGAGTTATTTGAACTCTATTTGGGAGTTACTGTAACTCCAAAAGTGGAGTTAAAAATTTAGGTTAAAAATAACTCCTTTTTAGGGTCATTTTAACTCCCAAATTTTACTCCAATTTTGGAGTTATAATAGCTCCAACAAGGGAGTCACTTTAACTCTTCTTCATCAAAGAGAAGAGTTATTTTGACTTCATTATCAGGGTTATAGTTACTCTGTTACCAGAGTTAAAGTAACTCAGGTGCATTCGCCCTATTTAGTAAGCAACATCACGCAAATTGACTGTTACTTCAACATCTTTAATTTAATCATAGTTCATTTTCATTTTCTTAATTGGACATGAGTTTATTACACTGCACATAATTTGTATTAACAGTGACAGTAACGTAAATTTCTATTAGTGATATTGATAAATAAGAAGGTACAAGTAAAATTTCTCTTAAAATTTTAGCTCATATGATAATACATCAAAATTCGATCTGTTTGATTAATCCAGCTTACAATTTAACTTTCATAAGGTTTATCATGAACAGGAACAACAATATATTTAACACATGAGCAAATAAGCCAGTTACTCAATAATTGAAAAATTTAGTTTGAAGTGCCAAATATAAAAATGGCATGGACAAGTGGCAACAGTCATGGATGGTGATGGTGAAACAACTCAATACTAAAACAACATAACAATTTATTTTGATGGATTAAAAAATATCACAGATATACATTATACATTTGAAAATGGACAAGTAAGCAATAAACATTCTCCATAAGATCTTCAAAAATTTCAGATATATGTAGCATTAAACTAAGCAAAAAATTAAATGTAAGATATCCACTTTACTTTTCAAACACTGAGAGTGATATCATTTGTAAAACATCTCAAGGACTTATCAAGACTCATTCCAAAAAACTCAAGGGCATTTTAAGATTGTATGAATCATGGTAAACTTGGAAATGTATTTGCATTTCTTTACAGGAAGCAAATTAATTTTATGTCATGGACTCAATGCGTGTAATCTAAATCAGCTGGCCCACTTACAATCACAATCCAAAGTGCATTCAAACACAATAAGGCCATAATATTTAAACTAAACAAATAGAAGACACAACAAGTTAGATTAATCCTTAGGTGTGAATGTGGTCACTCATTTGGACACATAAGCTTTAAGATCTGGCAAAAATGCCGTCACTCGCTAAATGTATCAAATATCAAGATCTCACATAGTGAAACCCTAAATTAATGAATTCTAATACTTTTAATGTGGGCTTTTACAAAATAGCTAAAGGCCTTCTGCCTAAGAAGTGAATGCTGCTTTCACTAATACAGGGCAGTTTCCAGTCTGAGAAGATTTAAATGTTTAAATGAATAAATTCACCCATCCAGATCTGTCCATACATGTAGGTGCCATTTTGAGATCCAAACTGTTTATTAAACTATTGATGTTGGTTGAAACTTACCCCAACAGGTGAATAAAAACCAGGATTGCTTGCATTTACTTTCCAATACATGTAATATATGGAGGCCGGAAAGAAAAGTCTCTCTGAAAATTGATTAAAATTATAGTTTTTGGGTTACAGAACAATATTATTGATGGTCCACTCAGGCCCCATTGACATGGGAAGAGGATGATCCTAGCACTAGGAACATTCGAGCTGATATGTTTTCAGCTTTCAGTTTACGTGCGGAATGTTGCATATGGCCCTTGCTCTAGGATCACCCTACCTCTCAGATAGGTTGATCCTAGCGTGAGAATGATCCTAGCACCAGGGACAAATTCAACTCTTCGCATGTAAATTGAAAGCTAAAAACATATTGCGCTCGACTTATCTTAGTACTAGGATAATTTTATTTTACATGGAAGGAGGATAGTCTTAGTGCTAGGATCATCCTCTTTTCATGTAAATGGGACCTTAGTTCTGTGGGCTACTATTCACGTACAGAAAACTTACTTTGACAGCTTGACGTGATGCATTCACTTGTATGTACATACATGCACATATAAATAAATAAAAACTGCCAAGGAAGAGAAGCTATCTAAATTGTGTTATGTGTTGGGATTCAGAGATACATGTATTTACCCCCCCCCCCCCCCATAGTATGTGTATTGAAATGACTTAACACCTACAGTTGTAATCTATTCCTCAATGAACACATTGCATTCTTACAAAAATAATGCCTCCATTCCCGATGGATAATAAATAGTTGGCTATTTCAAGTTCTGCATTAATAGTATTAATGCAGAACTTGAAATAGCCAACTATTTATTATCCATCGGGAATGGAGGCATTATTTTTGTAAGAATGCAATGTGTTCATTGAGGAATAGATTACAACTGTAGGTGTTAAGTCATTTCAATACACATACTATGCTCAGCTAACATGTTTTCCATCCAGTGATTTGTTTAAAAAAGTACATGTACTCAGTAAATTTGAACACAAGTGTATGGAAACCTGTAAACAACCATCAGTAACAAATCCTTTGCATGATATTTTCAGCTGACAATTTACTAATGCAGGGCTCGAAATTAAGACCGATACCGTCCAACGCGACTAACATTAATATACATGAATTGAGTGATTCAGGCGAAATATTTTTGTGATCCTGATTCGTTCCCTTTCGATTCACTTCGTTTTCTACACTGAAGGTAGTCGGATTTTGGCCCGGGGGGAGGGGTACTCCCATATGGGGCCTATATAGGTATGTGCCGCCCGATAGGGTATGGTTTTTGAGGTTCTCTGTCCTTAAATAGGGTATCATTTTTGCTCCTTTTGGCAATGAGTTCCCGGTGTGATCCTTAGATAGGGTACCTAAATTCTATAAGCTAAAATAAACGCCCAGCTAGACCAAAAAAGGTATCTTAAAACTGAATTTTCTGTTCAGGTATTAGTAAAGCGATTTTATAGAAATTTGTGTCTTGCCGTGCGCGGTTAGCCGTTATTTGGGTCGTCATGGAACGCTTCTCTTCCCTTGAATAGGGTGTCATTTTTCGGTTTTGGGCCTTAAAAAGGGTATCAATTTTCGCTTTCTTTATCCTTAAATAGGGTCAGGGTTTAAGAACCTTGGCGGCACACCCCTATCCGAAACTTATGGGAGTACCCCCATCCGTTTTATTTTGAAGCTGAAAAGTAGCATACAATCCAGATTTCTTGAACCATCGGTTTCTCGACACTCCCAACTTCTCGAACCAATTTTCGTGTCTCTTGTATAGTACATCTCTGTTTTTTTAACCTCGATTTCTCAATGCAATTTTCGTTTCTCATGGATGTTCGAGAAAATGGGATCATAGTTACTGGACTGTACTGGATAATCTGACCGCCTTGTCAAGTTATCAATCCATATGACTGTAAAACCGTCCACAACGTTGCTGAAAATGGCGCAATAAATTCAAATCCGTTGGCGAGTAGCGAATCACGTAGTCTGTGAAACAGCGAATCACGTAATCTGTGAAGTTAATGATTAAACGCTAACGTGACACTCGCGCCAAATTTCTGCAGTTTAGTACTGTTCCGCTTTTGAACGAAGCGTTCCTACGAGCGAATATTTCTTGAATTGCATGCAAAAGGTTTCTTTAATAATTTTGACAAAATACTGGCATTCCAAGCAGAAGACTCTTTAGATTCTATTATGCGCGACCTGTCCAGTGCGTGACTTGTGTCATTTGCTAAGCTCGGTTCAGGGCACTCCGATTACTAATGGACTGTCGACATTGTAAGGAATTTCATATGCCGACAACATTCGCGTGGTAGTGATACAACTAAACGATGGAAGCTTTGGAGTTTATTTATAAAGTCTCCTGCACCCGGAGTTAAAGCAACTCCACGAAGATAATTCCCAGAATAGAGTTGTTTTAAGTATTTTAACTCTTCTTGTCCTTCTTGGGGAGTTGAAATCACTCCACCATACCCAAAATGAATACGGGCTGCATGCCTTTATAATTAAACAAATAAGAATAACAACAGTAATGATTCTCATATTGGGTAAGTTATTCCAGTACCTAAAATAGTGACTCTTATCGCGGAGTTACATCAACTCCCTTTCCAGAGTTAAAGTTACTCCACAAGAATAATTCCGCAAATAGGATTGTTTTAACTCTTCTTAGAGAGTTAAAATCACTTTTCGAGGAGAGTCCAAAAATAGAGTAACTCCAATTTAGGGGTTAAATTAACTCCCATACTGAAGCGAATAAATATTTAGGGGAGTTAAAATAACTCTTTTTGGAGTTAAAGTAACTCCCCAAAAAAATAACTCCACTTGAGGAGTTAGTTTAACCCCAGTACAAGAGATAAAATAACTCTTTGAAAATTACTGTGCAACGATGTGATGACCTATCGATTAAGCAATTAACCGGTTAAATTCAAGGATTTAGGATTATAAACATGCGCTAAATTCCATTGCTATTTCAGGCAGTCAGTGCTCTAATTCCCTCGTTCTCTCTTTCTCTCTCTCTCTGTCTCTCTCTAATTAATTCTACAAGTACAATAATGAAGATTTCTGTTCTTGTTGCTGTTGGTAGCGAGATGATTAAGAATAAAATAAACATCGCGAAAAAATCTTACTACGCGTTTTCTTATGATTATCATGATAGGCCTTTTCTGTGTTGACTGAGGCTAAGGAGGAAGATGAGAGAAAACGAGAAACCCTGTACGAGTTCTACGAGAAGACGGAGGATTGTTTGAACAACATGGATAGCAAGGTTCGAACACTTTTGGAGCAGAATATAGGAAACCTCACAGAGAAAATCGCTATGAACAAACGGGAGCTAAAACAGAAGGAATATATTGTACTCGTTGCAGGTGAGTTAGAATAAGCTGAATTGACAGAAACTTACGCTCAGTCCTTGTACGCGCTTGAATAATAATTTTAGTTTTATGTGCTTTCAGTGCTTTCTGCCATGTCTGTTATTTGGCAATCAAAGTCTCTTCGAGATATCGACGTTTTTGCATGAAGTATGAGTCGAAGGTTTATCCTGTGCATTGTTCTTCGAACTTATCATTACAGTTTCTTTGTAGTTTAGTTTAACCGATTTCCTATCTTCGCGGAGGAAATGCAGCCATATATAATTTTGTCAAAAATGGCTCGTCCGCGCTGGGTATTTATACACATATTCCTTAACATTACACAAATAAACAGTGCAAATTTCACCGAGATCTGACAATTCTATACTTTAAAATTGCAAGGACCTTTCGAGGCAGTCGATTACGGCAGCGAAATTAGCAAATGAAACAGCAAAATATGCGTTCGACGCTTTGTTTTTGCGACCGGCCATATTTGAATTGTTATAGGTAGACCGCTGTTCAATGTGTTCAAGGCCGTATCGTTACGATTGCTCCACGAAAAAGCACGAAAAAAAAATACGGATATTTCCGACTACTGTCGGAGAAAACATTGCGCATATAATTGCGGCGTAAACAAATCGTTACACTCAAGCTGCGTGTTGTCTAGGCTCTGCGAGGGTCGGATATCAAGACCCAGGATTAAACAAAAGCCATATATAAAGTGAATGCTTTCGAATTATATTTGAAGATGAAATACGAAAGAATTTTGCTGTCTTTGACTGAAATTCCACTCGAACTGCGTAGATACGATCGCATGTTGTAAAGCCGATTCATGCAACATTGCTGTCATTCCCTGTCAACGCGAGGTCACGTCCCTAACGACCTAGGCTGATGACGAAATAGAATGTGGCCTAATTTTTAACCGCTCCTAAGCTAAAAGAAGCCCCCATCTCTTGCATTTGTTTTAACTTCAATAATATCTTTGAAAAGAGCGAGTTTTTTGGTATGGTTTATTTTTGACGTTTGTAATTTTTAAACGATGTAAGTGCTAGTGATTATTTATTTGTGTTTTAGTTACGCAATCCATTGTTTGTGCGACGCTTTTTATAGATCGCCTTTCAGACACACGTGCCTTGAGATAAGAAAGCTGACATGTCACTTTTAAAATTGTTATATAACGTTTGTAAATGTGACAAGTCACGTTTTTTTCACGAGATCGCAAGTGATCACCCACAGCGGAAAGTAATCCCTTGAGAAATTAAAACAGTCCCTTGAGAAATTAAAAAAGTCCCTTGAGAGTTTACAAATATGTGGTTCCAAATTTTGACCACATAACCCCTATTCTACGTTTTTAGCTTGTAAACAAGCAAAAACGTCGAAAAAGCGAAAGAATACGGAATGAATTAATTCATAACAAATTTCTAAAGCAGAGTTTGTGGAACTAACCTTTATTCTCAATACCCCGGTCCGTCTGTGAAGTTTGTAAACTTGCAAAGTTTTTATGCAGTCTTTTTACTTTTGCGATAAATGACTAAAATATCCACGTCAAAAAACTTTAAAATCGTTAAATACATTTTGTACCGTGACAGGTTGCCTTTTTCCTTCCTTTCTTATGACTTTTCATAGCTTTAAGAGAACTTTTCACGCGTCGATGCGTGAATTTTGTGTGTTAGGAGATGAACCTGTGTTTTGTTCTTTCAGCCGCCGTGATTGGTTTATCGCATCAGCCGATGAACTTGTTGAGAATAAGACATTTGATCACAAAAAATAAAATAGATTCCTATTTCTTTGACGAACGTTTTCTATTGAACAATTAGACTGCGAGTCCAAGTTTTCTATGAGCAAATAGTCAACGAGGCGCAGCCGAGTTGACTATCGCTCATAGAAAACGAGGGCGAGTAGTCTAATTGTTTTAGTAGAAACTCTAAAGGATGACAGTCCAAAACCTACAATATTGTGCACTTTGAACACAAAAATCAAGAAAATTTACCGCTTAAAGAGCTACGCGCGCGCGCGACTGTTTTCTATCGGCGATTATAGTTCACCACTAGATTTTCTCCGATTCTGATTGGTTTAAATTGAACACGTGACGCGATAGTGCCCGTCCGCCGGAGGGCACTATCAGCCCATAGTGCCCTCCCGTGAAAAATGCCCGGATCGATAGTGCCCGCCCGTGACTGTTTTTTGTAAACAAGCTGCTTGCAGACAAAAAAACCCAACCAAATTCACTGCATTTTAATAGTGGGTTTCTCTTCTGGTTTTGTTTCGTTTGTTAAATTTCGGCTTTCAATTGAGTTTTTTATCCTGAAAAGTAAAAATAATTCACGATGCTCGTTTTTGTATGTGCGCGCGGAAGAAAATTTAGTGGTGAACAATAAAGACAATAGAGTGTTTCTGTCTCGGAACTATCGGTCTGATAGTTGCCCCTTGGAAATTTGATGTTCTTAAAACTAGACATGCACGTGCTCCAGTGTTTACATACACGAGTGAAATTTGGGATGTCAGACAAAATACAACTCTCACATTTCCGATGATTGACAGATTTCTTTTGTAAAGCCACTAATTAATCCCTCGAGGCATTTAGAACCAATCCAAATTTACGGGTTATTCCCTGGCGGCCATTCTAGCCAATGGGATAATTTTTGTTCTCTCAGAGAACGAAAAAAAAAAACGTATTTCGTGGGGTTTCCGGGCAGGCATCTCCTCGACCTTTCCTCGCGCGGCCTTCTCGCGATTCCCCTAGGTGCCAGAGGGATTTTTCACTGCAGCAAGAACCTCTGGCACCCAGGGTATATCGTGATCGCGCACTCTTTAAAACGCGCTAAAAAACGTACACAGACGCCTGCTACGCAGGCTAGCAATACTTCGGACATTTTATAAACAGTTATAAATTTCCAAAATGGAACAGTGGCACACAAAAGTAGATAACATCTGATTAAAATTGCTTTCTGACTTCTGAGTAAGTTTTTCTTACCAGGTGAGACCAGTTCTGGAAAGAGTACCTTGCTGAATCTGATTCTTGGAGAGCAACTTCTTCCTTACTCTCATATCAGCACAACGTCCACTATCTGTGAGCTTAAATACGGAACGAAGCCAAAATTAGTGGCACACTTTAAAGACAAAGATCCGGTAACAGGCCTCACCAAGGAGACTGTCTGGCTTGGTCAGTCAATGGAAACCTCTCAGCAAAGCTGCCTTGATGAGATCTCTAAGTTTGTTCACATGAAGGTCAAACGCGAGAAGGGTTCGGATTACAAGAAGATTGAACTGTTTTGGCCACACAGTCTGCTGAAGGTAGGTAATCTTCAATGGGCAATTTTGGTATGCTTTGGTCTAAAGTCGTTAGAGAAGCGCTGTCTCTCTCCAGTCTTTCTTAAAGTTTTGTCATTGGCTCCAGACCTCTCGCTTTCGTTTGAAGACCAAGCGCGTTTGCAAAGGATACGACTGTTTTGCAGTCTAACTTTGGTCATTATGGTATATTTATTCCGCCGATTTGAATGTCCCGGCCGGTACGGCAAATTCACTGGAGGACAACTTCTGAAACGTTTAAAACGCGAGAAAGGTTCGGATTACAAGAAGATCCAGCTGTTTTGGCCGTACAGCCTGCTGAAAGTAGGTCATGAAGCAAGCCATTGACATCAAATTTTTGTATGCAAAGTTCCCACTTTCTAGACTGCAAAACAGTCGTATCTTTTGGGAACGCGCTCGGTCTTCAAACGAGAGCGAGAGGTCTGGAGTCAATGACAGAACTGTGACAGAGACTGGAGAGAGAGAGAGACTCGCGAGAAGGTCGGCGCTTCGCGCCTTCGATAAGCGCTTTTCTAACGACTTTAGAGAAAAAATCGACTGTTTTGCAGTCTATCACTTTCAATCCATCAACATCAGCATGTTGCAGCAGCTAAACTATATGCCAGCTTCGATGAATGAGAGAGTCGGATCCGCTTGTCATACCAGAGCTTTTTCACATGCACAACTTGAGTACTTAAGGACGTTCTCTCTAATTGCTTATGTGCATCATTACTGCGCACGTAATTCATATCGCAACGCCATGCCATGTCATACATTGAGCGCGCGCGCTGAGGAAAAATTCTAAGCATGTATAGGGTGGGTTGTCGTTCCGCTAACTTCCCTTGCAATTTGCTCTCTTAAATGGTCGGCGACCTCTACTTTTTTCTTAACGGATCACTTTTGTAAATTAATGTCTACGTTTTGCGAGAAAATGTCATGTAGGTAATAAGGTAATACTTTTTATAAAACAAAATAAATTTCATTCAGGTGTACATAATAAAAAAGAACAAGGGATAAAAACACTAACTACACTAACTAAGAGAGGCTAACTACTAGTAAGAACAAACAAACAAAAACCTGCTTTACAAGGATGCCCTGTATTTAAAATTTAAATGCAAAATTTGTTCTTAAATTCGTTAAGTGTGATGGATAGTTTTATTTCATTCGGTAAGCCATTCCATAACACAGCCCCGCTGTAGCTAAAGCTTCGTTTACAATAATTAGTGCGCGGCTGTGGTATGAATAGCTTTCCTTAAGTATTCCTGAGATTGTATGTCAAGGCTTCATTACGCGGGAAAAACCGAGAACTCAAATAATTCAGAGTCAGGTTGTTCACAGCATTATACATCATAATCGATTTACTAACAGCCCTTTGATGATCAAGTTTGTGCCAATTTAAACTATGTAAGAGTTCATCAGTATTTCTATCATAATTAGAGAAGGCTATGATACGCGCAGCACGGCTCTGTAAGCTTTGTAGTTTTTGAGAGAGTCCCTTTGAACAGCATTCCCACACTTCACTACAATAATCGAAATGAGGCTGAATTAATGAATTGTAAACGGTGAGAAGAATCTCACGTGAAATGGCGTTTAATGGCGTTTACGCCTGAGGCAATCTTTTTTGAAATTTTCTTTATGTGAAATTCCCAATTCAAATTTTGATCAATATAATCTATACGTCGAGAGATTTCCTAGTGGATACTTGTTCAACAGGGATTTGATTTATTTTGATTGTGGGATTCTGATCTCAGGTAGATTAGATAGCCTTTGTCTAGATCCAATTAATAAAAATTCCGTTTTTGTCAAGTTTAGTGTAAGTTTATTGGCTGCAAGCCATAATCGAATTTTTCTAGATCACTTCTTCGACACTGTTCGACACTATTGCTCGCAAAAGTAATGGTGGTATCGTCAGCATACAATCTCGATTGCGAGTGACATAGACAGCATTGACAAGTCCACGATCGATATTCAGTGACCAGCTATCAGTCGCTTCAAGCAATGCTGTGAATGTGGAATGAAGTGAACGGAAACCAGATTGGTGGCTGGATAGAAGGTTATTGATGATAAGATAATTATACAATTGATCATAAACTATACGTTGAAAAACCTTTGCCACAACAGGAATAATCTATCGATTGAAAGCCAAAAAATCTATCGATTCAACAAATTTATCGATTGAAAGTTTGATTTTTTTATTATCACACTGACGTTTGAATTCCGCTTTTTGAGCTTTTCTTTTTAACGTGCGATGGTTTTAAAAGCCTTTATCGAGGGTCAAGTATTACAAAAAAAGATGGCAAAACTAGGAATTATTTAGGCAACAGACGCACTTCTACAAAATGCGACTGAGTTCGTTTGCCTCCGTTTAATCATCTTCGTTATTTTTAACTATAAACCCTGTAAACCATGCGTACGTGCGCCAGATTTTCAACATCAGGAACGTTTTCCATACGCTTTATCTCTGAAACGAATTCTGTGACCCCAACTTGGTGTCACCGAACCACTCAATAATGGATAGTTTTAGTGTTTGGTTGGTTGAAATGGCATTTTGAAATTTCTGTTCATTTGACCTTTACACTCCAGAAGCAAATGTCACTGAAAGAAGTTCCGTGGGAATTTCGGCGGACCTAAGAGGCCCGATAAATGTTGTCGGCTCTTTTGTAACTTGTGTAGACGGTTTCTATGGGGCGTTGAAATTTACCGTAGAAATGTGCCCTGTATGGGTCAGCATGAAAACGAGGCTAACGTTTTCAATCGCGTCGCGGAAGTTTTAAAGTGGTTGAACTATTGTCTTTTGTAGTAATATAAAATGAAACTTTTCCTAGTCCTTACAATTATGAGATGAAATAACTGCATATTGGTTTAAAATTGTTTAAACCCCGACATGTTTAGTAAAAAATTAACGTAAACTGTAGCAACAAAAAAGTATTGAATGTGAACTATAAGAAGTCAAAGATGCCCATTATTTTGCGAATGAGAACAGAGTTGAAAATAAATCATTTATTGAAATTTTGTTACTTATGTGTTGTACTGCTAGACTGCTTTTATGTCTACGTAGTGAAAACCGGGTGAAAATGTATGGTAGAAATAAACCGTTGTTATTGTGTAAGGGATTGGGCCTTTAGATCTGTAGAAAGTTTCCGTGGTAACAGGGAGGTGAATAAGAACCAGCGATAGGAGCGGATATCCCTCTTGATCATGTCAACCGTTGCATGAAAGTTATAACCTAAGCGCTAGAGTAAACATTTTCCTGAGCAAAAAGTGGCTGGGATGTCTTCAATGAAGCAGCTTTTGTCTCACAACGCGAAAACATAGGTATCGATTGGTTGTTGACCCGGATGATAACAAGGAACTTTGCTAATCCGTTTAAAAGAGAGAGTAAAGTGCTTTACAATGTAGTAACCAAGTCGTTATGCTTGCAGCAATGAAGAGTGATATTTGCCATCAAAGTGAGGGAGAAAGGGCACTTTATAAGATTTTGCTAAAGAGAGAATTCACTCGAACATAGTGAGCTGGTCCCAGAACGAAGAAACGCAAACGTCTTTCTTGGAAAGACTGCGTAAAGGTGTTTCAAAGTATCTTGCAAGGATAAAGTGGTCGATTTTCAGGAGTGTAAAGCGAGGAGAACGACTGGCAGCGAAAACCTGCTACAATCTGAGATGGGGAATGGGAGGGTCTGTAGACATGTTACCTATATTAAAAAGGCCGTTTACTTGCATGTCTAGACTTTGCTAAGCCTTTTAGTTTCGTTAAATTGCCTAACTCCGGGATATTCATTGATTCCTACTGACATAATTAGGAAACTATATCGCGAATGAAAGAAGGGGTTTATCAGATACAAGGCTGACGTGTTTAAAGTACAGGAACTGGACACCGATTATTAAAGAAATGACAACTGAGTAATTAAAAGTTTGTTTGGTAGGATCATAGCAAATGACGTATACATTCAACTTTCTGAGAGAGTAAATCTAGTGTATGATAATTTTTCCCTACCTGAAAAACTGTTAAATATTGTTCTGTCTTTTATTTTAATTGTTGATGTCCATACAAATAAATTAATGGAATGGTGCAACTTACGCGTTTAGCCGTGGCATTTGCTCGATCGAATTATTATATAAAGAATATATAAAGAATACTAATAAGGGGTGCTATATGCAAAATGCATGCATGTGGTGAACCATCATCGTATTGACTGGGTTTCCCCGGTCTCATGAATTATGAATCAGATTTTAAAGATGGAATGGAAAGCAATTATTAGTATTATAAATCTCGCACTTACCATTTCGTGATGAGATCAAGAGTTATCTAGTGAAAACCTTGGAGACTTCTAGACTTCAAAATTATTGATAAACTCACAAGGACGACATTAAAGACAAGTTAGTTTATTTAGGATTATCTCATTTCGTTTTACCCATCTTTAGCAAGGAATCGTTATGGTGGACAGTCCTGGCATTGGTGAATCGGACATCATGGACAAAATGGTTGAGGAATACCTCCCAGAGGCGTTCGCTTTCATCTACGTTATCAACAGTGCGAACGCCGGTGGAATACAGAAAGACAGGGTAGGATAAGTCAAATACTGCTGAAAAATACATAACCCTTTCATTTGCGAATTTTCCGCCCAAAACGCGTTTTTAACCGTTAAAAAGAACTTTTGGTGCTATGATCTTGAATTTACCTAAACTGTGCTAGAAAAGCACTTTTTTCACACTGCAGCAACATTTTGATAAAAATTCCATGTAAAAATGTAAAATATCTCACTTTGGTGCATGCGCATAAGCCAAAATTTGGCCTTTTTTTGCTGAACCGTTTCGAATTTTTTTTCTTTCTTCTTTTTCCTTTCGTTTTTCGGGTTTCTTATTCTCGTTACTTTCTACTCTTCAAATCCTTTCTTCTGGCCTAAAACGTTTTGACATAATCATTGGAAAACCCTGGAAAGGGGACCTTGAAAAATAAACAGTCCTGAAGAAAGGTCATTCCTAGCTCTATCAGCTGCTTATCACAAATATCTGCTGACGTGCTTATTAATGACGTCACAAGTGGTTCAATGACCGCGCCTCCAAATATCGCCTCCAAATATCTCCAAATGGAAGGGTTAAACATACGTGAACCTTAACTAAGTGTACATGATCATACAGTTTTGGTACCCATAGGCCACAACACATCAGCCCAGGCAAGAAGTAGTCGAACAAGGATACTCCGAGCGAGCTAGACCAAACCAGACTGACGTATTGTCGAAGCATACACGATCAGCAAGTATTTATTGTTCTCAAACTTAGTCATTTCTTTAATCAGACAGCATAGTATCTTCGATCGAGTCAAAATACATCCGACGTCCTTTTGTACAATACGTTTTTGATTATGTTTTAAAACAAATTGTTTTTCTCAAGATTTCCAATTACCTATAATTGTAACGATTTCCTTCCTTTATTACTATGCCGGAAATTTGGCCAGAAGATCGCCTTTAAGGAGGCTGAAATAACAAAAAAAAAACGTCCTACAACGAACAAGGACTGACATAGCCTGCGTTGCGGACGAACTAAAATCCCGGTTTAGTCCGGGGTTTAGTTCGTCTGCAACGCAGGCTAGGACTGACCCCGAGAGTGGAAAAAGCCATGGTGACTCAATAAAACCGATAATAAACGTAACAGCCAAATGGTAATGGTTTCCTGAAATCAAGTAGATTCCTTTTCTTCTTGTATCTACTGCAGATAAACATTTAATAATGTATTTTACAATAACAATTAAATCCAAGCTAATATTAGCCCATACATTAAGAACTGGATAATGAGATTCCTGTTTGATCGCCAACAGAGAGATGTGGTCGATGGAGTGGTTACCAGGTTTTTCAACATCAACAGAGGGGTTCCCCAAGGGACTGTGCTTGGACCCTTATTGTTCTCTATCATGGTTAATGACATCAAACCTGATGAGAGATGACCCCCAAACCCTACTGATCAAATATGGCGATGATATCACAGCGAGTGTGCCTGTAACTTGGCGAACTAAAGCTGTTAGGAGTTAGAGTCAATAAAGATCCATGTAATTGAGACACTCAATTTGAAAAAAAATCCTTAGCAATGCGAGTTCTTGACTGTGCAACCTTAGACTTTGTAATTTTTACGGCTACTCACTAGAAGAGATTACAATGCTGTTTGACAGCACCTATGCGATTGAGGTGTGGGCTTGTGCCTACTATGGTAAATATATTTCCCAAATCGATAGGTTTTGCAAGCGGGCTCTACGTTATGGTTATACCAGCAAATATACACCCATAACTGAACTAACTATAACCAAAGATAGGCTATTTTGGGATAACTGATAGTACTCATCCTCTTCACAAACTGTTTTCACCCTAGAGATCAAGGAACCTTAGGAAAAGGCGACACCCTTACATTATGCCACGTGTCAGAACTGAACGTCATAAACGTTGTTTTGTAAACAGATGCCTTTTCAATTTTATCTACATGTAATTGTTTTTCATATTTTTGTAATAGTTTGTAATAAGTTTTTAAAGCAGTAAGTTCCACGAAATTGTAAGTCCAGGCGGATGTTTCTGGGCATGTTTCCTTTGCATTCATTCATAATAAAGAATTCCTGAATTGATATTAACTTAAGCAAATACTAATATTATATAAACGGTTTGTCTTTAGATAGAGAAACTGATCGGTCACGCTACAAAAGTATCTCTTGAGCACCAGGAGGAACTGATCGAACACGCCAGAAGTGTATCTTTTGGCCTGCAGAAGGAGACATCAGCAACTCGAGCTCTGTTCGTGTGCAACAAGTGGGACCAAGTGCCACCACGAGAGGCCAATGAGGTCAAGCGCGACATCATTACAAAACTCACCAAGTGCTTGCCTAGTCTGCAACCAGAGTCCCAGATCATTTACATGTCATCGACTAATGCCAGCGAGGCGCAAGATCTTGGAGCTGTAACCGACGATTTTGCTGGCCTAATGGACGGTATCAAGTCCATGGTTTTGAAAAGTATTGAAGCAAGGCTACAGACTCAATGGAGGTAATGGATAATAAACAATTAAAAAAATTCAAAAATTCCCTAAATAATTGGTTTAGAATCCAGCGGTGAATATCAAGAACTGGTAAATAACGATAGAATACACAGAACAACAAACACAAGCGCTCGCTTGCATACGGCGGTGTAAACCAGTTTAATCTATCGACTGTGAATCAGAATTTACACAAATTAGTTAAAAAAAGACAGTTATAAATAATTACCTGGTACCTTTGTTTAATCGTCGGTGACTTCTAAGCAACTGTGTAAATCCATGCATTTGAAAAGAGCTGGTTCGGTCTGTAGATAACTGAATAATTTTTGGTCAATCGATCAGTCACTGAATTGCTCATGTCCGCTTGCGATCTACAAAACCACTGTATTTACGATCAATTCTAATTCTTTGAGCACCAATTCTTGCAAATATTCTCGGTGAAAAACCAATGTTTCAAATATCCTGGACTTGAAGTGATTTATTTCAAATGAACGAAAATTTTAAATGCCACCATGTTTACTTGCCTGGATGGCAAAGATTGTGTAGCTTAGTAGCCAAGCCTTTAAATGCTATATTCAGCGCCAAGGACGGTGAATATGGCGACATAAAACGATCTTCTCGACCAATCAGAAAGTACAATTCTTAGAATCACCTCTGAAAAATAAATTAAAGGTGGTGTTTATTCAAGGTTGAATAATTTGGTCCAATTAACTTGAAGCGCACGGTGGCAAGCAACAGTAGCTGCCAGCACTTTCCACCACTTATAGGTTATTGGGTCAGTCTTACCGTGCCATTATTTATCAGTTGATGCTTTAATAATGCCAACAAACTGATAAAGAGTGGTAGTGCTGAACAGTCAAAGTATTAGAGCTGTAAAATGCAAGACACCGTTGCCGTCGTGAAATCGACCATTAGGCAGTTTAAGATAAGCTACGGCGAGGCGCTACTATGGCTGCCGGAAGTAATTTTTACTCCAAATATAAGATATTGCGCATGTCAGTCAGTCACGTCCAGCCGCTGTAGAAAGAATCTCTCGCTCAGAACTATTCTGTTAGTCCTAGCAAACAACAACTATATATTTTTTGAGCGAAGCCATTCGGCTGTGGAAAACTAAATAAAAGAGATTTTCAACTCTTTAGCCTATGTTTCTTTGTATTTCGCCTTGCCTTTACACTAAATTTGGCGGACTGCCGAGACGTACTCTCCCCAGACCTTTTCGGTTACGGTAGCTGTAGTAGCACCTCGCCGTAGCGTATCTTGAACTGCCTATTTTGTATCTGTTACAGCGATCTCGAGTTCTAGCTGAATACAATCGACCTGCTCTACAATGAAACTCGTAACAAATATATTGTTAGGTACGTACTGAATGCATTTTTTAAGACTGAAGACAATAATAAATATATGATTCTGTTTTCAGGTGGCTTGATTACCTCCTTTTGCGTATGGCTTTTCATACCGAGGCGTTTATTCGTAATTCTGAAAAAGATCGTTCAAAAGTGAATGAGAGAATGGAACTAATCACTAAACGTCTCGCAAAGATTGAAAAGCAGGAGAGTTCTGTCAAGAAGGAACTGCAGGAGTACCTGGACAACGAAACAAACAAGGCTGTTAGCAAACTGTCCAAGTACCTCAAGTCCTCTGACGTTACAAAACAATTTACCTCGTGGACGTTAGATGATGTTCCAAACAGTGATGACAGCTGGGAGCTGGTGACCACAAATTGTATCCAAAAAGCGTTCATGAAGCGGCTTAAAGAAGTGATCGCCGCGTGGGAAGAAAGTACCCATGTCTTTGCCGATGCTCGCACGTCTCTGATCCAGTACTTCCAACAACGGTTTAACTTTGTTGAGGGACAACTTCGAAATCTGGAGAGCTCCGTTTTAGCAGATGATGATGTCAGTCACGGAAGTGTTTCCCAGGATACAGGAAAACTATCCAGAGCCGAAAGGGTTATCAATTACGTCATGTGCTATACCCCTAATTGGATTTCAAGCATGGTCCTCTATGGCATTGCTGCGATTGGTACTAAAGCTGCTATGAAGAAATTGGAAGATTTGAAGAAAACAAGAGAATTCAAAGAGGACAAGTGCGGATTCATGGCGAAAGCTTCCAAGGAATATCTCGCTGAAGCGGCGGAAGAAAAAAATCTAAGGTTGTACGTGGTGGAGCAACTGAAAGAGTCTCAAGTATGTCTTAAGCAGGTTGTAACTCGCATTCCTGAGCTCATCGAGGCCGACAAAATACTATTTCAACAGTTGAGAGATGAGAAAAGGTCGAAGAAAGAGATAAAAGACTTGTATAAACCTTTGTACAAGAGGAGTTCGCAGCTGGGGGAACGCGTGGCCTTGTTCGGCATCAAAGACGTACGCACCATGGACATCAGTTGCAGCGATTTGGAATGGAAGGACGATGGAAGTTCACTCCTTGGAACAGGCGCGTTTGCTACTGTTTATCGAGGGAAGTTAAAACGACGAGAAGGAGAACAACCCGTGGCTTTAAAAATCTGGAAGGAGGAGCTAAACGAGTCCAACGCAAAAGTTTTTCTTGCTGAAACAGAAACACTGAGGTAAATTTTTCCAACAACATTTCGCGATACAAAGAAGTTCTTTGCCTTTATAGAAACAATTATATACGAGGAGATTAACTTACAGTTTTAATAAAGAAAGAGAAATGCTGTAAGATGAGCTTTAAATGAGACTGTACTCAATGCTTGTTTGGGGACACGTTTCATAAAAATCGTTCTTAAGCGTTGAAAAATTAAACGGTCCCCTATTAAAGTCTTACATTTTATGTATTTATTTCTTCAATCAACGAGATATTATTTTAGGTTTTGATTTCTACTACTATCTCCTTTCAGCATAAAGTTGAATCATCCCTTCATTGTAAAGTTCTATGGTGCAGCACTGCTAAATGAAGGGGATCAGTTGAAGCCGATACTAGTGATGGAGCTCTGCAAGGAAAACTTGATGACGCACATTTTCATGAATCCTAAGAATATACCTGGAATGCCTGCCTCAACACGTCCAACCGACAGAAATACCATCCGATGGGCGAAGGACATCGCTAATGCTCTGGACTTTATACACAAACAGGGAATCGTTCACAGGGACGTCAAGCTGGACAACATATTGGTAAGATGTATCAAACAAGATGTATGATTTTTGGTGTGCTTGGCTTATTGAAGCCTAATATTCAGACGGTCCGAGTTCTTGCAATTTTTTTTTTACTTTGATATCGAGCTACTAATCTCGTACCCAGATGCCTACTTATTACGGTAGTACACATCTGGTCAAGTGCGTTCAGTTTGCCAATCTGATTGGCTGATGGAAAGCTTCAGCATTTGCGCGCGGATGATGCAAACTTAAGCTAGAAGAAAATATTTGGATTTAAAGGCTTTTTCTAAAAACGCGTTCGTGTTTTGAACGTTACTAATGCGAATAAGCTACAGATACAGTTGTAGTTCAAGCTTGTATAAAGTACAAAATGTTGTAACATGACGATATTCGTGGGTCAAAAGGTAGGTGAAAAACTTCGCAAATCTGACGTGTACAGCCAGCTTGTACGCGTCAAACACAGCGCGCGCTTTTCCCCGCTGCTGAAGGCTAGGTTGAGTGTTTAAATTTATCAGCAAAACATGAGTGACGGATTTTTTTCTTCCCCAACTCTATCTTAAGATTGCGTTACATGTCTTTCCTTGTATAGGAAAGAAGTTCATGAGCTATTTACAGCGGCCAAGTGAGCTTTCCATCCACTAAATTGCCGAGCATGCGTAGTCGCATCGTGTGTCAGATTTTTGACACATTCGACGTGAGCACAATCCGACTTTACCAGATGTTCTCTCCGAGGGTTGAGAAGATCTGGGTACGAGATTAATCGAGCTACTACGACCAGTCTGAGAATCAGCCTTACACTCTACGTCGTTGTTTTGGGTATAATTACGTAATCATCCCATGTTTAACTCGATCGAGTTTCTATCGTTTCTGAATCTCGGTGGGTAAGGGTGGGTTGGGTGTTGGAGGTTGGGGAGATGGTACTCGCTATAGTTAATAATACGGAGGGGGTGGGGGGCGTCTGAAAGGAGTACCTTTTTCATGCTTGAAGCGTTTTCTAGCACACAAAATACTAGGTTAACAGGATACAGAAAGGCGGCATTTCAATAAAATATACCAAAATCCCTAAATGAGGCCCCTGAACGCAAGAGGTCAAGTAGTGTTAAGCACTATACTCTCAGCCTTGTAACGAGATTAATTGTCGTCGATTATTATGTATCTTATTCTATTTCTTAAGTTGAAATCTGATCTTTTGTACAAACCATAGGTAGGGTGCAAAGTTGTGCACTCCAGTAAGCTTCTCTCGTTAGCTGTCGTTCATCAAGGCTATTGTTGTCACTAAGGTGAATCAATGATCGTAAAATTGAAATCAGAGAGAACGTGAAAAGTTTTGTTGAAATGTGTAGCAACTTCACAAGTGTTCTTACAAGTATTCATAGCCGATTTGTGATTTGGAAACCGCACTTTGAATTCATTCCTTTTGGAACCTACATATCAGCTGTACATATTGCACACTGCATTTTTCACAGGTAACCAGATAGATAACATTTTTGGATTTACAGTGAACATGCTGTGTAATTTGGTAGGTTCTATTGGAGCTAGCACCTGTGAAGTGGTCAGATGCAACTAAGAAATTACGACAAAGATCACATTTACCTTTGCATTAAAAGCAACCATGTTTGACAGTGTTATTGATATTCAGTAGTTTTTGGTCGACGTGCGATAATTTCTTTGATGTTTTTGGCTCTTCTGAATGATGGAATGATATACCCTTTAGGAAATATTTTTGCCAGGGAAGGAGAATCATAAATGAGTTGTTTATATGATTTTAGAATATTGTCAGTGTTATGTCTGCATTAACTCAGCAAGAAATATTGCGGTTTCAACGCAGTTCCCGAAGGTAATTGTCTCCCAGATCAATTATTTGCCTCAGCCTTCTTCTTGGGAAAATAATTGATCTGCTCGCCACTAACAAATCGCGATATTTTGCTCAACCTCGTCCTATAACTGTTATTGTCAGTGGGCTTGGAGTGGATACCCGTTTGGATGTATCCCTCAACAAGACTAAGAGTGAGGTCTAAAACATTAAGTGATGTCGGAGAATAGAGGAGGGTAAACTTGATGGTGGGATAAAAAGAATTAATGATCTTAATGAACTCAATTAATTAAGAGTGCCCCTGTGATCGAAAATGTCATCCCTGTATCTCCACCACAGGTTTGGTTTAATGATCCCTGATTTAGGTTTTTTTAATATATGAATGCCATGGCTACATGTCCGCATAGTTGCATGCGTTTTTTGGCCCCATGCCCGTCCCATGAATATGGAGAAAATTTTCATCTTTATATTGAGAATTGTTGTGTTGGAGACAAATTTCAACCGCTTCTACAATACAGTCGGTGGAAGGAAAATGTTTTGCTCGAGAATGAAGGGCTTCTGTTATGGCAGTTATTCAATAATTTTATAAGGAAACACAGCTGAAAACATGGCTACAACATCCCATTATACTAAAAGGCTTTCCTTTGGGAAAAGGACCCGTTTTGTTAAGATCCTCAATCTTAATTTGCAACAGATGAGTGGTGTCCTTGACGAAGGATGGTAAACTTTGGGCGCGAGGCTTGAGATAGAATTGAGTGAAAGCTGAAAGGTTTTCTAAATCTGTGCCGCAGCAAGATGTAATTAGCCTTGGGGGATTTCCTTCTTTATGGGTCTTAATGGTGCCGAAAGCTTCTCCCGACTTCACAGTATTGTTGACAGTCCATTGGGCAATATCTTCACTGATCTGCCCTTTCTCAATCCACTTGTTACCCCATTGTGAAATGACGTCAACAAAACCCGTGCTAGTGTTTGAATCAAGCTTTTCATAATGAAGCTGGTTTTCTAGTTAATCTTCAATTGGCATTAAAAACATTACTATCAATGACCATCAATTTGGAACCCTTGTCTTGGATCTCAATAGTAAAGCCATCGATTTGTGGAACAATTTAAGTTCCGGGATGCGAGACACGGGGACTTTCCATTGTTCTTATTAATTAATATTATTGTTACCATTCCATACATTTTACTTATGGCCCAATTAGGGATCTTGTTACAAGGCTGAGAATGCGAGAAGAATTGTCGCATTCTGATTGGTTTTTCATTTGTAAACTTAAGACTAACCCATAAACCCTGCTTGGGTATAACTATAGTTAGTGTGTATTGTTTTGGATCAGCGAGGCGTAAATTTTCTAACTATAGTTAGGGCGAACAGAGAAGCGGTCACATTACCGGAATAGCTAACTATAGTTAACGCCGTCTTAACCCTATTCAGACCGGGCTTTTTTGGACCTTCTCAGACCGGGGGGGGGGGGGGAGGCTTCGGAAGCTCCCCCTATGTAACTTCCAGAATATTTAAGCAATCACCATGAAACTTATAGGATGCATTGTACGTCCGAAACTCTTTCTTTTGGTATACGTCACGTGGGATGGTGACGTCACATCACGTGATAATTACATCATGATGTCAAAACAGCCGCCATCTTGGATCCGCCATCTTGGATTTCAAAATTTTTCCAAAATGCCAGAAAACCACCCAAAATCATTGCAAAGTACTCAAAATGAATAAAAATGTGCTTTGAACCCGCAAAAATGTAAAAATAATGCCATTTAAGTTGATTTTTATTAACAGAAACACGCAAAATTACAAATTTGGGAAAACATGCCTGTCAAAATGCCGTTGCCATAGTGATGTCAAGTTCCTGACACATCATCTAACCCTACTAATTTGTTGCCAGATAAATTTTAGGAAAACTCAGAAAGTTTGGCAGCGTTTGGTTGAATCTTAAAAAAGTTATAAAAGTTCAAAGTCAGCGCGGGCCTCAAAAGCCCCCCCCCCCCGGTCTGAATAGGGTTAACTATAGCAGAGTCGTAAACAGGTATGTTTTTTCCTCGCTGATCCCAAATTTTAGCTCTAAATTTTGATTCCTGATCCCCAAAATGTGGCAACATTTGATCCCTGATTTCATTCTGATCTCATCTGATTGGCCGATCCGGATCCCATGACTTGTGACCCGGGATTCCGGGTCCATGATCCCGATCCCGAGGCTGTGATCCCGATCCCAAGGCTGTATAGTTAGTAGTCTAGATGTCACTGCGTGATGCGTGTGAATGAATGGCTATCAGCTAAAAGCATTTCGCCATGAATAAATAATTGTTTGGAGAAAGTTTATATTTCTGTTGGTTAGATTGTTAAACTTTATGTCGCGTTTTAGGTCAGTATCAGCACATATTTGGCAGCTATATCGATATATCAGTTTTGAAATAAAATCGTTCAAATACGGTACTTTTTCTGACGTTAATTGTTCTTGATGTTGTTGTATTATAAAGGAAAAAAACTGGTTCAAATAAATTTTAAATCCCCTGTCCACGCAAATCCATCATTTACGTCGGGCGACTGTTTCCGGTCAAGGGATCATTTGCAGTTCAATTTGGGGATCATTTGCTGTCCCGGGATCATTTGCGGTGCAATTTAGGGATCATTTCCCGTCCTGGGATCATTTGCGGTGCAATTTGCGGATCATTTGCTGTCCCGGGATCATTTGCGGGCATGTACAGATCCCCGGCGAATAATGTTTGACTGGAAATGATTCCCGTTATTACGGACTCTCGCTATTACAGACACTAAACGACGCCCCGAGCGTGCCCGCTTTAACGAGAGTTGAGTTGACTGTACAGTGGCGCCGATAAATGTAGGCAAAATTTGCATATGTCAAAAGTAATTTGAATTCTTTCGAATAACGTCATCAACTCATAAATGTATGTTAACACATCACCGTACGAAAATATCCGATTTCGATTTTTCTATACACATGTAACTGTCTTTTTCAAAAGAACACTTAATGACAGAGTGAACTTTAATGTTTAATACCTGCGTTCTATATCAGGGCACAAACAAACGTGACAACACACGTGCTTCTTGTTTGTCCATGTTTACATTCGGCGGGACCTCGCTATCGGCAGTTTCTAACTCCAGGTATTTCAAACTATTTTTGTTTCCCCTGGCAGTGCAAAATATTAAACGACTTTAAACGGGGTTCAATTTTCGAATCTAAAGCGCATCTCTATTTCCACGTGTATTTTATGTGATATCATCACAAGCACAAAAGAGTGGTTACCCCGGATGGCATATGGATTACTCCAGATTTAAAAAAAAAAACGCTATCGGCTGCGCATGTCTCCGATCTTACATCCGACAAGTTTTGGCTCTTTCTCGGGCAACGATTCCATGTTAGCACACCATAGTAGTCGCCTGCATTAATTATAAGACTTTATAAAATAATTAAGATACTACGCGCGCTCTCATTGGTCGATATGTGAGTTTAGATGAGAGTATGTAAACACAGTTGTGACGTCACGGTTTCTGTGTTTCCCGGCACAATTTAAAAACATTTTAAACCTGCCAAAAAGACTTGTAAAGTAATGTCAAGTATAAATATTAAAGAAATGGAAAACAATACCAAATTTTGATATGTGTTCCCGCTTTCTCTTCCTACGTTAGCCCGAGGAAAAAAAGCAAAAGAAAGAAAAACCAGAGCGCTTTGCCTGCTTCGATGATCGTGAGCGCTAGACAAGCTCGCGGAGGGAGCTCAAGCGAACGACAAAATATGCAACAAAATACGCAGTAAACATTTTTCAAATACATTTTTGCATTAAAGTACTACAATAAAATTTCCTATAAGACATTTTTTAGTAGAGAAAAATTATAGGTCAAAGCAAAAGAAGCTATATGCTACAAATTAATCTTAAATTCAAACTTTATACGGCCAATCGGTTGCTGTCTTTTTGCCGTCAAATTTGCTTAAAATGCGATCAAAATGACGCTTAAAATTAACAATTGGTTCATGCTTTAGCGTGCTCCATCGAGTTATGGAGCACGCGGGAAGTTTGGAGAGCACGAAAGAAGCGTAAGAGTTGCCCGAGGCGATAGCCGAGGGCAACTCTAGCTTCTTGAGTGCTCTCCAAACTTCCCAAGTGCTCCATAACTCGATGGAGCACAGCTAAAAGCATGAACCAATTGTTTTATAATGCATCAGTCAATTGAAACCTCGGCCCCCCGACCCCCGGGACTTACCGGGGAATTTAACATTTACCATGTGTTAAAACCCGGCTTATTGCCCCGCCCTAGGGGCCAAGACGTCTGTTAAAAGCCCCGCATCGCGGTGGAATCCGACCCAAATAAAGAAACAACTCAAGAGCGACTTGTAGGAAATACCGGGCAAAAATCTTGATTTTGTTGCAGGAGTTGAAAAATCGATTTCTTTTATTGATTGCCCATATATAGCTATAAGGTTGGAAAGAAACCTGATATAGTTTGTTTCCGCCAAAAGCCTTTTACTTTGAGAAATTTAAGAAAATCGATTTTCGTAGTCAGAGTCACAAAACTGCCAAATTTCAAACCCGAAATTAGCTAGTTATAAACACACCTCTCGGAAGTAACATCGGGATTTGATTGCCCTAAAGTGCGTATTTCAGCTTTTGTTGACCGTCTACTTCAGCCACTAGCACAGAAACAAGCTTCGTACGACAGACTTTAATAACTTCATTGAGAAGATTACACAGCCTAAAAAGCCTTCCTTGTCTCAATTTTAAACACTGTGCGAAGCATACGAAGAATTTCATCAAGGAAACGCGCCCGTTCCGCACCTAACAGGTTTTTAAGAGAGATGCTCAGTCTGATCTTTCAAGAAAACTCGTTCCAATTCAATGGAAAATATTATCTTTAAACCCATCAAACAGCCATGGGCACAAAAAACGCCGTAGCATCTTCATGGCCAAAATAGAAAACGAAACATTCAGACAAAGTAGCAATGAACCCATCCTTTGGAAACGATTCGTTGTCGACGTCTTTTCAATTTGGGACAAAAGAAGACACAAAATAGAAGAATTTGTTCTAAAGGCAAACAGCTTTCATCCTACGATATAATTCACGGCTGAAATCTCAGAAACAAAACTACTTTCTTGAAAGACGATAGTGTGCGAAGGTGGCAGATTCCACAAGGAGTCTATACCAACGAACACATTACAAACCTACAGAGACGTTTAAATACACGA
>NC_135765.1:9197198-9257497 GCF_052425735.1 Oculina patagonica
ATATACCTTTCTGGCGAGCTCCAGACATAAACAGCCGCCTCCAGACATAAACAGCCGCATCCTTTGATGCGCGCGCGGTAATCACTCGTGAAATTAAGCACATGCAATAGGGATGACCAATGTAAATGTTGTTTAAAGTTGTCATGCATTTAACTTCATACCATTTCGAGATAGCTAGTTTACAGGCATGCCACTTAACCAGAGGAAACAAATATTGTAAATGAAGATAACATAGTTAAAAATCCCAACTAGCAGGACGGCAGACCAGTTACAAAGCATGACCGAGAATTTGAACTCGGGACGACAAAGAAACAAATCCAGTTAGTGATAGGGTGGAGGGTTTGAACCCAGGACCTCCGGATTCTGCCTCCAATACTGCAGACTAGTACTATAAAAGGGCTAGGCGCTTCAAGTCAGTCCCCCCCCCCCCCCCGCTAGGCCCACGAGCTTCAAGGAGCATGGGGTGGGTTCAGTTTTGAGATCAACTTTTAACTCTTTTTGTTTCGTTTCCTCAGAAACGATACGGTATTATTTTGGCTTCGATGTGAACTATTTACACAGTGGGAGCTACTATCCAATCAGAAGAACGCTCGTGACCACAAAGTAAATACGTTTGACCGAAGGCAATTAATTTCGTAAAAACATGTTCTTCAAATATCGGAAAGATATTCCTCAGCATGATCAAAAAATATTGAGATTCGTTGCAAACAGAAATATCTGACGACTGCAATGGTTTTAAGTTTGATTAAAGCGATGTGTTGTAAGAAAACTAGAGAAAGCTCTCGTAGCGTTTAATTGTTAAGTAAACATTCTAGCGATTTTCTGAAACGGAAGTAAATTTCCACCAATCAGTGTTTGCAAGCGCAAACAAAAACGGGATGACTTGTCGTGTTTGCTCGCACGGGGGGCTGCTATCCAATCACAAGAACGGTCGTAACCACAAAGTAAATACGTATGACCGATGGCAATTAATTTCGTAAAAACATGTTCTTCAAATATCGGAAGTATATTCCTCAGCATGACCAAAAATATTGAGATTCGTTGCAAACAGAAATATCTAACGACTGCAATTGTTTTAAGTTTGATTAAAGCGATCTGTATTGCAAGAAAACTAGAGAAAGCTCTCGTAGCGTTTATTATATTATTCTGAAACGGAAGTAAATTTCCACCAACCAGTGTTTGCAAGCGCAAAGAAAAACGGGATGACTTGGCGTATCTCGTGTTTGCTCGCACGGGAGAGCTTAAGTGTGCTACAAAGAGAAGTGCATATTTGCAGGTGAGTTACAAAGTTAACAGAGGAATGTATGCATGTGGGAGATTGCCCTCTTCTATTTGTACAGGAAAATTCACGGCATCTTCGACGTCACAAACAGCGCGAATACACGCAAAATTGCGTGGGTTCTCGCGTGGATGAACCCGGAATTGCGTGATCAGTGTCACGTGCGTCGCAAAAACATTCGAGTCTGCACGGAAAGTTGAGAACGAAAAAAAAGACAGTCAAGTTCTGTTCAAAGTTTAAATTTTGTATGGACAGTATCGTATAGCAAGGTGTACAACTGCCGTGTCGAACTAAATTCGTCTCCTTAGTTGATGTAACGCTCAACATTAACTACCGTTGCAACTGCTGGAGCAGATTTCTGAGATTAAATTCATGATATAAACATTATTTGGATTATTCAAAGCCATCGTGGTCTGATCGAAACTCCACAGTATCGCCAAAAATGCAAATCGTTATTATCAGTGTTACCAATGCAAGGCTGTTACACTGACAACAGAAGCAACTTGGCTGTGTCTTGTTCTGTGGAGATAATTTTATATTTGCCGGGAGAGCGTGCAGCGCGGATCTAGCAAAATACAATCCTGGTATGACTATATATAAAACAATAACATAAAACTTTCTTTAAACTTGAATTTTGCTTAATTTAAAAATCTGTGTGTGGTAGCTGCCCTGGTTGTTTACAGTGTCTTTGTAAAGTGACAACAGGCATTTGATTTTGAAGAAAGGGCTTCGAAACAGTGTGCTTCTCTCTGTTCTTGTCGACCAGGCGGTTTTTGTTTGTCTTGAATTTGGCATTTATTTGATTTGAGCATGTGATCAACTCAGAAAAGTATATACCTCAAGCTTTTTGTCAAAAGGTAATAATTTCATCTACGATTAAGTGTTGTTTTGCATTTTATCAGAGATCAGTAGTCACAAAACACTTTATTTATAGAACTGATTTATTTTAGGATTGTTTGTTTCAAAAAATAAACCATTTAAATTAATTGCATTACTCTGATCTTGCATTTTACTCTTGTGGTTTGATGTTTCCCCACATTGATAGGAATATATTTAAATATTTTTCCATTCATGTAACATTCAAAGTTAGGCTATCAGGTGCCATTTTTAAGCAAAAAAGTGTTCTGTAGAAATCAAAAAATCATTTTAATTTTCACTGGATGAGTAAAAACGATAAAGGCAAGCTCCCTTCACTTAAATTAATTTGGAGAGAAAGATACGCGCTATTTCTATAAAGAGAAATATTTATGTGTTACTTGAGCTCTGCCAAACTGTAGCAGGACGTAGTTTATGTCTCCTTTACATAAAATGGACAGTAGGTGTTAAATGGGAATTTAAGTTACTACTGAATATGAAGTTCTTTTTATTCTTCACTCGTGCATAAATTCAACATACACTAGGATCTTCTCCAAATTAAACCCATCTCTCCTTAAACATTACGCTATTCTCACCCTTCCGCAATCTGGAAACGAAACACTATTTCTTTTTGAAATAGCTGCTTGTTTAAAATGTTCCGAAAGGTTTTTTCCTCCGATTGCTATTTGTTGAAACAATCATATGCGCCTTTTATACAATAAAAATGCTAATAAATAGCCAAAATGAACGACCGAGTGCTAAAGAGGAGACTGGGTACTAGTAGTTTCAATTGCGTGTTTCATAAAATCTACATGAATAAGTTTCAGAAGTTAGACATTTGCTTCGATGAAATATTCATGCAAAATAAAATAAATATCTTTGATGGATTTTTGTGTACTTTTTTGTATATATTTTTTTTATATTTCGCCTATTTTGAAAATAGCCCGAAATCTGTCTTACAGATTGTACTTTAATTTACATAAATGTTTCATCAAAGCTAATTTCTAATTTTTGAAATTTTGAGGTGGGGTCATACGCTTAGATTTTGAGAAAAACACCATTGAAACTACTAGTGCCCAGTCCACTCTGAAGCACTCGGTCATCCATTTTGTCTGTATATTTATAGCGTTTATTAGCATTCTTATTGCTCAAAGAGGCATATAATGGTTGTGCGATATAAGATAATCATTTTACAAAAGAGTAAAACGTTGCGCTCACTTATCCCCTCAAAGCTGTAGGACCTGTAGTAAGTCACCTCAAGCTTTCAGATGGCTATATTTCTTTTTTTTTTTTGGTCAAGCATTGCGTGATCTGTCACGTTATTATCATGGCGACGGCTCAACCAATAGCTCGCGACGGTGTTGCAAATACCGTATTTGTGAGAGATTGTATGACCTGTTTCCAATTTCCTAACGCGGAAAAACGAGACATCGCAGGCTATGGAAGCAATGGTCAACTTTGAGGCATGAACTGCAGTATTAAATGAAGGAGCGAAATTCCAACTATGACGTCATTTCATTGCTCTGGGTAATGCTGTGGTACATTTAGTTTAGATTTTACGCGTTCAGGTTGTCTTGGTCAAACATGGCTGAGGCAAAAGACATCGACGCCATCGACAATATTATGGACATGATCCGCATTATGACGTCCCTTGGTATTTCATGCGAAGGATATCGGACATTGGACGAAATGAAGCAAGGGGTGAAAGAATGGCTTAATACGTCAGATAAGAAATCCAGTTGGACGGCAAAGGAGGTGAGAATATTCAGGCTGAAGCTAGTGGAGTCAATTTCGCAAAATCGATGGCTCCATGCATGACTTAGTTTGTCAACTCTAAAATATCCAATGCAGTTCCTTTGCTGGTTATAAAATACCGTCTAGTTAGTAATATAACCGACGTTTTGGTGTATTTAAATACATTATTTCGAGACTAGGGCAGACGAATTTTCAGTTTTGAACAACAGCGAGAAATGATATTCTGAAGATGGGTTAGTTAATCGATTCCTGCCGAACGGCCGAGAATGTTCCCTGAAAAGAACAGTATACGTGCCAGCGCGAGAACCCTCGGTTATCTATTTAAAGTATTTCTGGCTGTTTCACAATGAGTTCATTCTGTTGTTTTCTTGTGCAACTGAAGATCAGTGAACATAAAGGATATGCAAGGAAGACGTTGGAACCGGAATATATTAAATCGAAACCGAAAAATGAAATTATGCATCAATTTTATTTTTTCGCATAAACAGAGGTCGATTCTCAAGGCGAAAATGGAATGGACAACCGTCATTGTTGAATGAAATTAAGAATCTGCTTCAATTCTTCCTTTCGTCGAGCAAAATTACGGTTTACCCAAAACGTTGCCAACTAAACAAGGTCTTGTGTTCCTTGTTTTCTCAGAAAAGCGACCATAATTTCTAGGAATAAATCAAAGGGCACTTAGAGCCAGCTCATTCTTCTGCCTTTTTCGGGGGGGGGGGGGGGGTAGGGTTTGGGAGTGGTGGTGGGTAATGAAAATGTACTGGTACAGTAAGTCAAGTACAGTCCCTTGTAAAGTCAAAATCCGATACGCATGTGAAAAGAAATGAAATCACAATTTCACATCTTCTTAAAATGGTGCAACGTGAATCAAGTTGCCCAGCTGTTTAGACCTAAGGGACCCTAAACGTATTTTCACGTATTTTAACACGCGCTGACACAAGCGATCAAGTCCATTGAGGCAGCCGGAAGTAATTTTACATGGCCCCATTCCCCGCTACGTAAATGTCCACAAGCAGTTATTTAAAAAAGAAATAGTATTTCGTTTCCGGATCGCGGAACGATAAGCAAAATAAAAATATAAATGATAAGAAGAGAAGATCCTAGGTCGAGAATCAGTATTACGCGGGGAGGAATTGCGAAACAGTGGAGTTTTTGCATGCATGCACATTCCTTTACCCTTCTGTGCCAGCAAACACACGAGACATCCGAAGACATCCAGTCTTGTTTGCTCTTCTTAGCGCTATTATTGATGGAAAATGTACAAAGTCAACAACAACATAGACAGAAAAGCTAGAATATTTACATAACAATTAAACACGGAAAGGGCTTTCACAATATTTTTCACCAATAAATCGCTTTAATCGATCTTAGAAGGATCGCAGTCGTTTGGTATTTCTATTGTGTAATTAAACTGCAAAGCTTTTCGTCTTCTTGACAAATATAATTTCGTTATTTGAAGAACATGTTTTTACTGCTAAAACGTGTGGACATTGTGGTTACGAGCTTTCTTCTGGCTGGATAGTGTGTAAATAGTTCACATCTTCCACGAAGCTCAGATACACATGTGAAAACCTGTCAGCACGCATCTACCGGGCAGTGACAATCATTGTTCATGGATTGAGCAGCGAATGAAATTTGAGAGAAAGATGCGCACGAACACGTCGTGTTAAACGGATGACGTGAGTCACGGGAAATGAGATGACGTGACAGGAGACAAAAACGTGCTGCTCGGATATCGTGTTTTTATCAGTGAGCTTTATAAACGTTAATTAGAACACGTTATATGGCAAGCGTCACTCCATATTGAGATTTCTTCATGGAACTTATTTTTGACTTTTACTAACGGGAGAGGGGTAGTGTATTAAATTTACTTCCGGTTGCCTGGCGGGACTTCATTGCGTGTAACAGCGCACGTTAAAATGAACCTTGATTACGTGTCAGCACATGATAAAATGAACCCCCAGGTTGTCAACATTTCGACTTTTTGATACACGTTTCCCTTTTTAAAAGTTCCGAAATTGTGTTTTGATGTGAATTTATTTATTAAACTATAAAAGGATTTCGTTTCTTTTCACATTAGGGGGGAGGGGTAGCATGTAAAATTACTTCCGTTCTACAACTTCCGTCCACACATTTTTTGTCCACACATTTTTTGCCCACGCGCTGGACGACAACCGCTTCCGTCCACATCTGATCCACTATAATACTCATTCTTTTAGAAAGAGCTAAAAAATAGATATTTGATACTAATTTTGCCACGTGCGCAGATCGTGCATTTCTAAAAAGAGAGTTGACGTAATTTTATTTTTGGTTCATTGTGCACGAACAGAAATGCGTGCAGGGTCGCGTGCGGGTGAACATCAGCTGCGTCACGTCACCAGCTAAAACCAACTCTGCTTCAAACGTACCAAAAAATTCCATTGAATATTTTATTTTTTAGATCGCTCTTTATACTTTCTCTTGGACGTAGACAGATTGGGGTCAGGGTCGAAGACATGTTGAGGGGTCTTAGAAAAGAAAAAAATGAAAATTTACATTTGATAAATTTTTGTAATAACGACGCGTGCGGGTCGTGCATTACTACAATTAATAAGAGAGTTGACGTAGCTTTATCTTTGGTTCATTGTAGACAGTTCCGAAATTGTGATTTCATCTAAATTTATTTATTACCCTATACAAGGATTTCATTTCTTTTCACATTTGCATCTGAGCTTTATTGAAGTTATTTTTGACGTTACTAAGGGGGGAAGGGTAGCATGTAAAATTACTTCCGTTCTACAACTTCCGTCCACACAATTTTGGTACACGCACACGCGTGCAAAACAACTTCCGTCAACATCTGTATGACTCTAATACCTCATTCTTGAGAATGAGCTAATAATGAACTGTCTCGAATGACCCCACAGTGTCACATTTAAACTCTAATCAACTGTGGAATTATTATGGTAATATTTAATAATAGATACAGACATGTGTGAAATCTACCGAAACGACAACCATTCGATTAGAAAAGGATAGCGAATTGTCTTAGATTTCAAGCAAAGTATGTTTCGAGACACAGGGAGGTTTGAGACTCAGGGGCACAGTTTGTCTGCAGAAATTGAATATTGAGTTGTTTACATTACGTACTTTTTCATTCGTCAACATGACATCGAATGACACTGTGAAACAGTGAATTTGAAAAAAAAAAAAAAGAAATAGAAAAAAACGTCTTTTATCGCCAGTATTGTTCGTAATGTTCGCTCGTTGTGATAACAGTGTCGGTGATTGTTCCGGGCATTAGTGTAGAGAATCCTCAGTCATCAAAGATTGGAAAAGAAGGGACAATGATGTACAAAACCTTACAAGGAATGACCCCAGAATACCCATAGACACGACGTCTAGGGACCAGTTCCTTGTTGGGCGACGATTTGATGACCTGTCGATTAAGCAACGATGTAAACAAGCTAACGCTTCCACAACCCTGCACTGATTATTTGAAAAACGTTTTATTGTTCAACCGAGCCGATTTGTGGAACAGCTTGCCATTGCCTTAAAGCATTTCGCTTTAAGCGAGTTTTAAGAAAAATACTCCCCTTCAAGAACTTTAACGCCTTTTATTCCACTTCTATCCTCTGTTATTTTGTCCTTTCACATTTACAACGGTCCGTGAGCAGCTGTTTATTTCAATTTCGGAGGGCAACATTTTCATGCACGTTCGTTCGTCTTGCTGCAAAATGGTTTCGGGCGGTAAGCGTGGTCCGTCCGCGTGGTCCACTGAAACGCGTGCAATTAACCAGTTAAATTCAAGGATTAATAAATTCTTATAAATTATATATTATTAATAGATTCTTATAAATTATCTTCAAAATGTGAAGGCAAGAAGAGATAATGAAAATTATTGTTGTTGTTGTTGGTAGCGTGATGATAAAAATGGAAACAGAAAATAAAGATCGTTAACTCTTACTACATTTTCTTATGATTAGGCTTTTTCTGTGTTGACTGAGGCCAAAGAGGAAGATGAGAGAAAAAGAGCAACACTGTACCAGTTCTACGAGGACACGGAGAATTGTTTGAACAGCATGGATAGCAAGGTTCGAATTCTTTTGGAGCAGAATATAAGAAACCTCAAAGACAAAATAGCTATGAACAAAAAGAACCTAAAACAGAAAGATTACATTGTACTCGTTGCAGGTGAGTTAGAATAAAACAATCACTAATGACAATAAATAAAGTAATTATATATCATTAAATTCACTAATTACCAATGGCACTGAAAATACTAAAAACGTAAAAAAACGACAATGAAAGAAAAATAAATTAAAATAGTTAAAATTCCAAAAGTAAAAAAAAAAGTGTTATTACGAAGATAAGTTGAAATGTAACGGAAGGTAAGAAAAATTAAAAGCAAGTTTAAAAAAGTTCTTTTTCAAATGTCTTTTAAAAATGTCAATAACAACTCCAGATATAAGGTCAAGCAGAATAGTGTTTCATAGTCTCTGACCGCCACAGCAAACGCTCTCTCTCCATATGTCTTTAGTCTAGCTTTTGGCGTCGTCAGAAGGTATTAAATAGATTTAGCCAAGCCTAAAAGCGGAGCTCCCCGGTTATTTACTTTCCCCTTTTTGAAAATCCGAATTTACTGACCATTAACGGAAACAATATAGCACTTGAGCCTGCGTTCCAATGCAACTCGATAAGTTCTATATCTGAGCCCGCGATATGGACATGTGATACTGGTCAGAGGATACCTTGTTTTGACAGTTGTCAATTGACCATAACATGGATATCCAATATCAAAGATGTAAGCTCTCGTCAACCTTACCAACCTATTTCTGGAGTATGGCCGCCATGTTGGGCAACGTCGATAGGGCGCACGCGCCCGCGAACAATGCCGCTAGCCATGATGATCATGAAAAACCAAAGCATGGTCCGAAGGGCCACAGGGAGCTCCGCTATAAGAAAAAAGATCTTCTAAACATAGGCTTCCCCCACTACTGTAGGTAATTAAAGAGTTGCTTTCATTGTTAACAAGAACTTCAAGAAGTTTATAACCGGGCGGTTAATGTTGGACCACTTCTTTCAGCTTTTTGGCTAGAAAGGCACGGCGCCGCTTTGTAAAAAAAAAAACTTTAGAAAAGCAGTCACTTGAGAAACACACAAGCCGTGTTTGCGTCAGTCACGGAGTGTGCGTGACATGAATTTTCTTTATCACGTCATCTCTTGTTTTAAACCACATGCCTGGCCGGATAAATTTCTGCTTACGCATGCAGTATTTATTTTGTTCCGGATGTTGAATAAAATAAACCCAAACCAGTTGAATGACATTAAAAAGAAGTCCATTTCACGCCAAAATAAAGACTAGACTAAGGCCATCCCGTTGTATTTCTTCGTTTAGCGTCGTCTGACGACTTTAGTCCGCGGTTTGCAAGAGTCACGGGGTTTGCGTGAACTGTAGCAGTGAGCGAAAATTCCCTTACTCACGTCATCCCTTTCTTTAATAAACTTGCATCAACAAATTACTGCCTGGGCTTGCAAATTTTTATATTGTTCCGAATCTCAAACAAACTACACTCAAACCACTTGAATGGCATAAATTGATTTCGGTTAAAATTAAAGAAGCTTTAAAATCAAGTTCTTGAAGTTTAACTGCAATTTCCCCCCCCCCCCCCCCCCAAAAAAAAAAGAAAAAAAAAAAACAGCTTTCAGAAGCATTTGGGAAGTTGCGTGATTCGAAGCACGTAATTCTAACTGCGAGATTCGCTAGGTAATTCCCCTTTTTGTGATGACGTGTGTCCTGTGCCTTGACAAATTTTTGCTGGGTTTGCAATTTTCGTTTCGATTCCAAAAATAAACTCAAAAACACTTGCAAAACACACGAAAAATAATTCCTATTTTCATTTAAAAATAGTTTGGACATGTCAAATCGCAACGTGAATGTTCAAGCCCTGAGCCAAACGCTTGAATATCAATTTAATGAACGATCGCCAGAAACATCAAAATTTGCGTGACCGTGACCTCCTTCTGGAACGATTTACCGACAAAAAAACAAAAACAAAACCCCAGGCAGATTATGAACCGGGCCCAGGCCCCGCCCGGTTAATAAGAATGATGTTGTGATATCCACCAAAAAAACCTTTCCCGGGTCCAGGTTTAAATTGAGGCTTGGTTTTGAAGGTTAACCGGATAGTTTCAGACATGCAAAATACAGCGCGGAATCACCGATTCTTCTAACCTTCGATTTCTCTAACCACTGGATTTCTCGGACAAAAAAAATCGTTTCCGCTCTATTTGCTTCACTAAGTCGAAGACTGCGATTTTACCCCTTGTTCTCTTAAACTCTCCGATATTCGAACCAATTCTCTCTTGGAGGTTCGAGTAATTAGTATTAAACTCAAGACCAGTATACAGTTATAAATTGCTACAAGGGCGCAATGTCACATAAAAATAATTTGAATTTGAGTGAGATTGCCTACTAAATAAGATTATCTTACCAGGTGAGACAAGTTCTGGAAAGAGTACCTTGCTGAATCTGATTCTTGGAGAGAAACTTCTTCCTTACTCTCATGTCTGTGCGACGTCCACCATCTGTGAGCTGAAATACGGAGCGACACCCAAATTAGTGGCGCACTTTAAAGACACAGATCCCGAAACAGGACTCACCGAGAAGACTGTCTGGCTTGGTCAGTCAACGAAAACGTCTCCACAAAGCTACCTTGATGAGATTTCTTCTTATGTCCACGTAAAGACTAAGGGTTCTGATTACAAGAAGATTGAACTGTTTTGGCCACACAGCCTGCTGCAGGTAAGTGATGAGTCAAAGTTAAATTATCTTCAATGAGCAATATTGGTCCTCTTTGGTAGAATTACAAGATGCATTGTTTTCTTATGCCATTCCATTAAATTAGCTGATTAAGTACCCAGGTAAAAAGGCAGGCGGGATCTAGGTGGGATCCCGCCCATCCCACCCGGGATCCCAGGTGGGAATGGCAGGATCCCGCCTTGAGTGGTGGGATCCCGCCATTCCCGCCCGGAAGCCAAAGGCAATCCCACCTGGGATCCCACCTAAAATGCGGGATTCCATATCCCGCCTGGGATCCCAGGTGGGATGGTGAGATCCCACCTGGGATCAGAGGTGGGATCCATACATTAGTTACACCTGATATAGGACTTCATAAAGTACATGTTTAGATGGCAACTGAACACTTATCAGTGATCTGGTAATAAAACTCCCCTCAATTAATAGAATGTTAATGCCTCTTATAAATATTGTCATATTTCAAGCCTGTTGGTGACTATAGTGTTAAAATTCCAGGAAGTGAACAAATGCAGACAAAGTTTAACTGAACAGTTGAGGATGTCAACGAAGGTTAAAAAAATGTTATTGTTGATAAACATACATGCACTGCTGAAATCTGGTCAAAGCTGAACAAGACAAAACAGGACAAGTGTGATTTCCAAAATAATTTTACTTTACAAACTAACCTAATAAGTTAAAATAATTTCCAAAACACTGAAATATAAACCACTGACAAACCAAATCCGCATGTATAAGATAATTAAACTGTGTGAAATTAAATGCAATCGATGTCTAAGTTTTAACAGCATACATAAGCTTCCACTAACAAGTGTCAAAAATGTTATCGCTGTTTACAAATATATATTATCAAATTTAATTATGAACATCACTTTACCTGTTATATATCTCAGAAACTAAGAAGGAAAATACATTCTTGACCATTCATGCATAAGCTCAACATAATTGCACTGTAGAAACGTCTTCATTGTTTTCCTATGAAAATCCAACCTTTTCCACATTTTTTTGCTGAAATTAGTTTGGTAGAGGTTACCATGGACAACTGAAAACAATTTTGGATCTCTTCATAGTCTAACAGAAGCCTATAAAGTGAATAGAATAAAATGCTGTGTTTCTCTCTGGAACATTGAGTCACAACCAAATCGATCGGCCATTCTGTGTCCCATAATGCTTTATTCCGCTTGATAAGTGATATTTTTGGTCAGCGGTTTACAACTCAAAAAAACCGTTGTTTTTGGCCAGGAGCAAATTCTGGACAATGTGGTTGAAAAATGTCTGGTTCTCCTTGCTTTTCATTCGTTTTGTCCCGAAGAATTATCTTTGAACGAAGTCCACAAGATAAAATAAGGATTCTGATTACTTCTGAGAAAGAGAAACAAGTAGGTAAGTCATATTTTCCGTTTGATTTTTTAAATAGGTTGAGTTAAGAACTGAGCCATCGTTTCAGTTATGAAACTTGACTTGGCTAGCTTGTTGTGAAACTTGGCTTATACTTATAACAAAACTTGCATTCATGTAACTTTCAGTTCGATTATTGTCGCAAAAATAAATGCAGTTGATATTTAAAAGCTAAGGTCTCCTCTTTTGAGTTATTTCTAGAGTTGAGTTATGAGTCATGTTCATGAGTCAACGAGCCAAGATGATTCTACACAAAGTAGGTTTTTATCCATTGATCGAACTATGGTTTACCTTTATACAAAATAGCGTAGAAGCACTCCACTTTCCTTACAGTTATAGTTTTAATCTAGTTTGCTTGCAGTTATTTCCACTCGAGTTTGCTTAATTGCAGGTTGTTACACTCTGGTTTGCTTGCGGTTAGCTTTTACACTGTTTGTTAGTGAAGGGAATTTTTGAAATTAGGCTCATTAACTCATGACTCATTGACTTGTTTGACTCATAAAAAACCTTTACTCTCTAAAAAACTGCTTATCTGGTTTTAACAATTCACATTATTATCTTGTTTTGTCAATAGCTTGATCTTGTTGATAATTTTAAATTTCTAACGCCGGTTTGTAATGCACATGTACACTGTAACTGATTTAATTTTATAATGATAGGAGTGTGTCTTCATGTCAGGAGAACTGAGTTTATCACAAAGTGATTGCATCTTTTCTGTTTTGTGTTTAGTTGTACCTTTTGAACTTTTGAAGAAGACAGAACAGCTTGAGTGCACATGCAATAACATACAGAACAACAAGTGCCACAACAACAGTATTAAGTGTCACCAATATGGATAAATAAAGCATTTATACTTATTGTAACCGAGAACTGAGTTTTATGTATATAATACATTGGGTGGCATGCTGGATACTGATAAGTGTTCAATTCAGCAGACTCAGGTGAAGTGGGTTCCCAGGTGTAATCCCATCTGGGATAAGTTGGGATCTCGTCTGGGAAATTTTGTAATCCCAGGTGGGATCCCAGTTGGGATCCCACCTGGGACCTGAGATTCCACTGGGTGGGATCTAACCTTAACCCTATTCAGACCGGGGGGGGGGCTTTTGAGGCCCGCGCTGACTTTGAACTTTAATAACTTTTTTAAGATGTAACCAAACGCTGCCAAACTTTCTGAGTTTTCCTAAAATTTATCTGGCAACAATTTGGTAGGGTTGGATGATGTTTCAGGAACTTGACATCACCATGGCAACGGCATTTTGACAGGCATGTTTTCCCAAATTTGTAATTTTGCGTGTTTCTGTTAATAAAAATCAACTTAAATGGAATTATTTTTACATTTTTACGCGTTTAAAGCACATTTTTATTCATTTTGAGTACTTTGCAGTGATTTTGGGTGATTTTCTGGCATTTTGGAAAAATTTTGAAGTCCAAGATGGCGGATCCAAGATGGCGGCTGTTTTGACATCATGATGTAATTGTCACGTGATGTGACGTCACCATCCCACGTGACGTATACCAAAAGAAAGAGTTTCGGACGTACAATATATCCTATAAGTTTCATGGTGATTGCTTAAATATTCTGGAAGTTACATAGGGGGGGCTTCCGAAGCCCCCCCCCCGGTCTGAGAAGGTCCAAAAAAGCCCGGTCTGAATAGGGTTAAAATGGCGGGATCCCGGGTGGGATGAAGTCGGGATCCCAGGTGGGATTGGCGGGATCCCGCTTCACATTTTTACCTGGGTAACTGCAGGGGGCGCAGCGTGCATTTTTCGCAGAGTACGCACCGCTGGATAGAAAACGTTCAGCGAACGCCGAGGGCGCGAGTCGCTGGGGGCGCGGGGGGGGGGGGGGGGAGCAGCCACCCCATGGCATTTTCCACGTTTTCTAGAGGGAACAGTTTTAAAAAGTCAAAACATGACAGAACGCCGAGTATTTAGTAACTTACGTACTTTATATGTTAACCTTTTATTGGCAGGAGGTTTAATGAGAGGCTTATCTACACGGAATTAAATTTACATGCAAGGGGCGAGACGTCCCCACTTTAAACGGGAAAATTCGGACACTTCTTTGCCAATGTCTACGTTTTTATATTTGTAAATATGTAGAATTGCCAAAGGAAAGCCTCTCTTTTGTCATGGCACTACGAAGAGGGGTTTCAAACTCAATAAACCTCATTATGTCTTTCAAATTCGTGAACTCGAAGGCCAAAATCTCAATGACTGCGTTGTACATCGCCGTCAAAATTTCCTGCGGACCTCTCAGGAAAAGCACTTAAAGAAACTGCTGTGTTTGGTCCATTTCGGTTCATTTTTTGTTTTGTTTTTGTTTTGTTTTCTTTTTCATTTTGTCATCATCTTTTTGGCAGCGTCAAAGTTAAGTTGGGTGTTGAACTTCAGCACAGGAACTGAATAGCGTTTACACTATTCGAAACTACAATCAATATTTATATCGTAAAATCGCAGCAACGTAATGAGAAGCCTGCCATACCCACCGTTTAATTTAATTTTCAAGGACGCTTTTCGCCGTTGAAGATTGATTGATTGATTGAAAAAAAAAAAGGGTTTCAGGAGGTACACACGTATGGTATGTGCGTATATGGTCCTTAGCCCCTGAACCGCACTGACCACTATGTAGTCTATCGGAACAGGTGGGTTTGGACGAACACCCTCTCCACTCCCGTCCGGGCCGTGAAATGGCACCATATTATTCGAGCCTAATGGCGTCCGCTTGCAATGAATCTTTACTGACTTTATTTGTATTTTTAAGAAAAATAGCATGATGTCCTAAATCTGTCACCTGTATACTCTTTTGCGGCTTTCAGAATAGAACCAAAAGCAGAGCGTAACTCAAATTATATCTAATATTGATTCCACCGATTTGAATGTCCCGGCTCGCACAACAAATTAACTGGAGGACAAGTTCTAAAAAGTTATGAAGGGTAGCCTAAAGCAAGCCATTGATCTCAAATTCTTGTATGCAAAATTATCATTTTTAAAGCCATCAGCATTAGCATTAGCCCGGGCCTGCAAATTTTTAAACATCGTATTTTTTTACTCGTATTTTTAAAATGTGCAATAAAACAATTCAGGCCGAAGCACTTTCAAGATGAAATTGAAAGCAGCTATTAGCATTATAAATCTCGCAAGTGCCCTTTCGCGATGAGACAAAGACTAAAAATTGCTGGTTGTTTCGCACCACGCGTTAGGGTACAACTTGAGTTGAAGATTTACAAGGAGAATAAGGTCCACGGGATCTACCGGTTGTTTTGAACTAGTTTATTGGTACAAATTCCAACTTGCACACGCTAGCTAGTCAACTGAAAGAAAAGGTATACTTGTGGGTCGACTATAACATCTTTAAAATCGAATAAAATACAAATTGAAACGACAAAAAAAAAGCTTTCTCTAGCAAATGGTTGATATACTTACAATTCTGTAAGGCGTAATCCCGTTTTAAACACGCTATTTTCCTACTTTTGTGTCCAAGGTAAAAACACGCTGTTTGCGATAGGGAATTATTTTTCTCTATGGTCTTTTATTCTCCAACTCGCTCTAATCCACGAGCGAGAGTTAAATTGATTGGCTGCTAAGCCCAAAAATGGCGGGAATATCGTGTGATCGCGTGATCGGTTCTTTCGCTAATAAAAACAAACAAAATGCCTAGCTAAAAATAAACACTGTCAACGAAGTGCAAAACACTCGGCCCCAGTGCGGAAATTAGGGCCCCAATTGAGCAACGATCAAACAAGAACGAAGTTTAACTCAACTTAATCTTAAAATAACATTTCAGTGTTCAATGTTCTCGAGCTCAATCTCTATCATCTCGGAAACTTCTGCTTTCTTTTGCCCTCCGGCTAAGTTCATCGTCAGATGCGTCTTGGAACCGGACAATCCCAATTGTCTGGCAGCTCTTTTAGACAGAAGACTCGTGTTTGAGCCGGTGTCCAGCATGGCAAGTAAGTCGTTGAGGTTTCCATCACTGCCTCTAACCTTGATTTTTTGGACTGAGCAAATCCCGAAAAGGTTTTTGATGTTTCTAGTCTCCTCATTATCCATTCCTTGAATGCTGCGGTTCTCGACTACAGGTAGAGTGCCTTGGCTTGTGAAGACCGAAGCAACGGGACTCAAGTTGGACGGCAAGGGTTCGCTTGTCTTCTCGTTGTGCAGGGAGCGATGATGGTTACCGAATGGTAATGAGGTGTAGTGATCATTCTCGTTCTCGAAGTGACGTATTTCCGTCACTCCATTCTGATATTAAACCGCAATTAATTCATGCATTTAACAGTAAACGTGGTGACAGAAAGGTTCTTTAAAACGCCATTCAGCACATGTCAATCAAAAACAAATAATTATCCAACCTCGTTCCCAGGGTCTCTCTCTTTCAGGGAACAAAACAAATCGAAAGAGCCGAGGATCAGTTACACTTAACCTCTGGTGATAAAAGAGAATAGAATTCACTCTACGATGCCTCAGAGCATACGCTGTCAATGACCCATTCACGTAAAAAAACATGCAAAGACAAATAAAGTGAGATTGTGACATTACTGATAGCAGCTATAAGTTACGTGCAGTTACGCTTGCCACGTGACGCGTTTTAGTAAACTCAACATTCATGGACACATTCATGCACGTTTTTGTTTCGCGTCACATCATCGTGTCACGTCATCCGTTTTTAATCGTTTGAGTCGAACAGAAACGCGCATCTCTCTCTCAAATTTTATTCGCTGCTCAAAATAACGCTAAAACTGCTGACAGAAAAGTAAACATATTCAAAAGAAATTTACCTAATGCTAAAAAGGATCAAAGGTTGCACTTAAATATTCTTGTGATGAAATAGAATTCGCGCTACGAAGCCTGAGAGCACGAACCATCAATGACGCAATTCCCTTGGAAAGTGAAATTGTGTTACTTTATCGAAGGCTTATTTGAAGAAAAAATCCTATCAATGACCCATTCACGCGAGCAAACATTCAAGGGCCTATTTAAAGTTAGCCTGCGTTGCAGACGAACAAACCCCGGGGTTTTGTTCGCCTGCGTAAAGTGAGATTGTGTAACATCATTGAACGCTTATTTGAAAAATCAAAGGTCTCTTCGAGATATCGACTTTTTTTGCATGAAGTTAGTATGAGTAGAAGGTTTATCCTGGGCATTGTTGTTCGAACATATTATGGAAGAATTCAAACGTCTTTCAGTTCAAGCATTTTTTTTTATTTTCGCGGAGGAAATGCTGTATTTGCCAGTCGCGACGGCTGTGTGCTTTGCTATTCACATACTTTGGCTTGGTTAAAAAAGGTAAACTTTGACGTTTGCCTTAAACATGTTTAATCGAAATAGTTGTTTCCTTTCGAGTTAGAAAGATTTCTACTCGGCTTAATGCAGAAAAATAACGCCTGATCGCAGGTTAGGTTACGCACGACAGAGTTACCTTTTGTCTCGTCACGCAATCTTAACCCCACATTGAGAAGTAAACTTTCGTTTGGATATTACCAAAAGCCGCTTATCCTCGTTATTCTCCCGGGGGGGGAGGGGGGGGGGACTCGCATATGAAAGTGACAGGGATGCTCGTCGTCTCGCTTATGGGTGTAAATTTCGGATTTTTGGTCTCGCTTAGGGTGTTCCGGGAAAAACGCCCAAAACGCCAATATTTTTAGCCATAATGGTCTCGTTAAGGGTTACACACGAAGAAATATACAAATATAAACTCCATTCTTAGTTTTTTGGTATCTTTTAGGGGTCAAGAAAAGCTAGAGCCACACCCAGATTGGTCTCTTTTAGGGGTTCTTTTCAAAATTTCCGACGAGCATCCCCGTCCGTTTCATGTGGGAGTCCCCCCCGGGGTTATTCTTTACCTTACGGCTACACATCCCATTTCTAACGACTACATTTCCAGCAAAACAGTTGCTGTTTATTTTTCTAATGGCGATGCATTAACTTCTGAACGGAAGAAACGTTTAATGTTTACTGCTTCCACCGGAAGTAATTTCACAACAGGCTACAAAACCGATACTTAAAAGAAGACCACCAGCTGCAAGTCTACAATGTAAAAGACCAGTTTTCTGTTTTAAAGAAATGCCGCACGAAGTTGGACTGTTTAATTTACGAAATGCTCTTTATTAGAAACATAAAGCCGAAACTTAACACGCAATCAGATTCTGTGCGTGCTAAACTGTTTATTTAAAATCTTAAGGAGGCTCGTGTAGTTTCTTTAGCCGATGGGTGGTTGTTTTGAAAATAAGAATTATCTAGGAAGCCAATGCTCGATTTTTGCCAAAATACACCATAATGATCAAATATGACCAAATTTTAATTTTTTCCCGTCACTTAGCCACAAGGGTTACCATAGCAACGATTGACGTTTTCTTTTGTTCTCAAACAAGCTTGATTTTCTCGAAATCTAGATTGACTCTTGGTGTTTATTTTTTGATATGTTAAAGTTTAGTAGATTGACTAACTGTTGACGAAATTTTAGAAAAATCTGTAAGAGCGTTTTCAAGTAAATGAAGAATGAAATTTTCAGAAAAACCCTGTTTTATCCCTCGGACGTACAAGCAAACTCATACCCCCACCATCGTACAAGGGGGGGGGGGGGTGGATGGAACCCCTCCCCGGAGTTTTCGTTATATTAAGGCGTAGCGAAATTATTTTGCTCTAAGAAGAAAGCCCGTAGCTTACTCTACAAGATGGCATAATTTTAATTGGCTGTGACGTCACATGACGTCACGTGACGTCATTAGAGCCGCCATCTTGGATCCGCCATCTTGGATTTCAACATTTTCTTAGAAAGTCACAAAATAACAGAAATTGATGCAAAATCAAGTCAGAATGCTTATGGATTCGTAAAATAAACAAATCGTGCAATTCTGTTTAAAAAAACTGGAAAAAATAAAGAAAAATGTTAAAAATGACGATTTTTGGCAAGACCTGCCTGTATTTATGACGTTGCCATGGCAACGTCAAATATCATGGACACATGGTTGACATATCAAAATTTCGGCAAAGGATGAATGAACAGCTACTGAAAGTTTCAGTACTGTAGAGTAAATCGTTTTCTCAAAATTTGGAAAAAACCTTATGGGGGGGTGGCATCCAACCCCCCCCCCCCCCCTTGTACGTCCGAGGGTTAATATAAAATAGGCGCTTTTAAGAGCAAAGATCCACTAATACCGCGCGAAAACAAAAATAAGTGGCACAAAAGTTGCACATCAGAATTCTTGATATGCCGCCCAAAGAAAGCCTATGGTAGGCCTAGAAACGTGGTGGGATTTTTTTCTTCAAATATTTCTTCAACCGGTCAAAAACTTACAAAACCGTTATGAACCCCAGTGTCTTCTAAAACACACAAAATAAACATGACTAACACCGTGTCGTAAACTTCGCACTGGCTCATTCGCATTAAATGAAACCCCGTTTTTGAGCCTAGAAATGGACTATTGAAGTGTTTATAAGTCATTTGAGTTTAATCTTTCTTCTACATAAGTTAATTGCGAAGGTCACTGCGAGCCGCTGAAAATCACTAAAATTCGGTTGCTCGTAATTCTTAATTTGGCGCTCTTTTTCGAGAAAGAATTTCTCTACCCGGTAAATAAATAATTGAATTTCAGATATTTTGAAAGGGGAAATGCCATTCTAAAACCTAGTGTAAAAATTTATTTCGGGCTCTCTATACGCGCTGAGTGCGAACGCTCTCAAAATACTTATAATTACAAAATTATCTGTCACTGAAACGTAAACAATACTCACATTCTCCCGGCCTGAGAGTCCAAAACGTCTTCTTCTGAGTCTTTCCTCCGTTTTCTACTAGTATTTAGATGTAATCTACAGCAAGCTCCCTGTTAAGATCATCCTGAACACCATATCTTCTAAATATCGAGGGTAAAGCGAATTTCGAATGCTATCGCCATCTTTAATATCGATCAGTCTTCAAGCGTGCTGTCGACAACTTCAGTACATCTCCGTGTTGACATTCAACATTCGACCACTTTCAGGTCTGCCATGATGTATTCCCATCTCTTGTTAAACAACCGTAGAATAAATATACCCTTCTTGTATCAATCCTTTGATTTCTCGACCGAAATGCCGGTCCGTTCAGTTCTTCATGGTCGGAAACAAACCAGACAAACTGTTGTTCTCCGATGACATGTTGACTAATTTGAAACTTGCGTGTCACGCAATCGCTTTCGTACTAGTCACTCGGTAGGTTTTTGCTCACGATTGCCATAAATGAAATAAAAAAACACGATGATTTGAAAGATCAGGACGTCTAAATTAATTGTTTTGTGTTTAAGGGGAAGTGGATGGAAAGGGTCGAAATGAATTTCAACTTGAAAAACCCCGCCGGAATTTTTCAAGTTCTCATTAAAGTTCTCGCATTTTTGTTTCCAAAACCGATCATGATTGTTCTTTTAAAAATAACCCAGCCGAGTTGTTGAAAAAAGAACAATTATGATCCTTTTCGGAAAAAAATGTGAGAACTTTAGTGAAAACGTGAAAAATTTCGGCAGAGTTTCTCAAGTTGAAATTCTTTTCGACCCTTTTCATCTACCTAAAACAAGTAGGGGGATTATGGCACAGTTTCGACGAAAAACAATCAAAATAGAAGCCTCTACAGCAGTTGTTTTACAATATGCAAACAACCAAAGGTTAAATTAACGGCAAATCATTTCTGAGCGGCAACGTCTTGTCCAAAATAATATTGTTATCGCAAGTGCTGAACCCACTCCATCACCCCCTCCCCCTCTCCGCTACACCTCACCGAAGGCACTCAACCCCCCAGTTGGGGGGGGGGGGCATTCGGGATTTAAAGTTACGGGGATGATCGAAGGATTTTTTTGGGTTTGAAATTTTCGATTCCGGGATTTTTTTTGGGTAGCAAAATTTGGCAAGTATTTTATTGGGTGGCTGGATTTAACTAGGGATTTTTGGGGGTATTACAAACAATCTCAAAATTCGTGGCAATGCTTTGACCACATAGTTCTGTGAATAAAGTACAAACACTCAACGTGTTTCTAATGTGTTTTTTTGTGTGTGTTATATCTTATATTCCCCCTTTCTGATTCATTTCGTGGCTTAGAAATTTGAAATGGGATTTTTTGGGGGTTGGTTTTTGGTCCACGGTTTTTTTGGGTTTTGTTGGAAGCCTCAGGGATTTTTTTGGGTCATGATTTTCGCTCCCATTCGATCATACCCGTCATTTGAAATCCCGAGTACCCCCCATGAGCTCAACCCAAGGTCCAGATCCTTACTATCCTTTCTATTTTATATCCTTTTGAAGACAAAATAAAACCTCCTTTTCGCTACCTGACGAAATAAAAACGTGTATAAACCATCAATAAAATTGAGGATGTTGCCTTTTTTACGTAGCTCCAGAAGTGACACGTATTTCTACTTTAATTAAATTTTCACTTTCGACAGGGGTCCATTCGGCTTTAAATAAAAGAAAACAATTTAGAATATTTAGATAGATCGACTGCCCGGTGTTTGGTGGATTAAAAGAAAAGTAATATAAGGGATAATTCCTTACCCCTTTCGACATTTCATAAAGGGCAATTGGTAGAGTAAAACAGACTATTTCGTTTTTGCCCCTTGTTACTTTTTCTTTCTCAAACTCATTAATAATTCATCAAGTTAAAACAAAGAATATTATAACCGTGACGGTGGTTTGGAAACCCGATCTTAATTAGCATAGATTTTTTACGATTTTATTTCTCCGTTTACTCCGTAGTTTTTGTTTCGATCGAGAAGATATATCAAACACTCGAGACAGTGTTTCATCGGCTATCCAAACACCTCGAATTTCGTCAAAAATACTCCGCTGCGCGTCGTATTTTCAACTCTCTTCTCGGAGTTTGGATATTCCGATGAAACACTGCCTCTCGTGATTGATATATTACGTCAAAATGTTATATAAGAGTAGAGATATGGACGGCGTCTCGGGCTCGAGGCCTCGGGTATAATTACTTTTACCCGTACGCATGGTACGCGCTGGTCGTAAAAGATCTAAAAGTTACTTTCCTTCTTCATGGCTTTTCAAAAAACTGTTGGAGCCTAGTCCCTGGGGAGGGGGGGGGGGGGGGTTCTTGACCTAAGTTTAGGTATAGGGGTGCTGCTGGAAGTTTGAAACCCTGACCTTGTTTAGGACAATAAAAACTTAAAATACCTACCCTGTGTAGGACAACACCCCCTATTCTAAGACCCTATTTAGGACAAAGGACAACATCAACAATCATTTACGCTTTATTGTGATTGCGTCCCATACGCGACGTTTGAAGCATTGAAATGCAGAAACACCTATCCCACCGAATAAAATAATGCTTTTTTATTGCAGTGAAAGCGAAAACAATGTAAATACATGGACGACAGTCTTGCAGCCATACCCTGTCTAGGACAGATTCAGGTCCTGTTTAGGACAGGAGCTTGAAATTATATACCCTGTTCAGGACCGGAGGAGTCAAAAACCATACCCTATCCAGCGGCACGTCCCCGTATAGGCCATATAGGGGAGACCCCCCCCCCCCCCCCCCCCCGGGCTAGTGGCCCGTCAGGGCGGAGCTTCTTCCAGTTTCAATATATAGTAGGAGTATTTTACTCCTACAAAATAAGATGCTAGTCCATCGCAGGATTATCCTCTCCTTCCTCCTCAACATACACACCTTGGTGGAGACAGCACTGTGGGAAAAAAAATTGTCTTGCCCAAAAACATAATGCAATGATCCCGGCCAGGGCTCGAATACGGACCGGTCGACCAAGAGTCTAGCGCACTAACGATTTGTGTACTTGGAGATGTTGGTTGGTCAACTGGACTGTGGATGACGTTTCCATGTGATGAGTGATAAGTCTAGTTTCAGCGAATGTATACCCTATTCAGGTCTCAAATGCGGCACTAATTCGCGGGGGGTTGGGGGGGGGGGGGGAATTTGAGGACACCACTTTTGAAACAAAGCAAACACTGAAAACAGACTACTAGCACAGGTACCCGGAAAAAGAAAGAGAGAAATTGGGCTTGGTGTAACGGTAAAGTTCATGAACGGCCTTCACAACAAAACTACGTACTGTAATAATAATGGACAGAGCACTTGTTGATCGAATAATGGTGTAATATATTCACTTAAAGTGTTTTAGAGTTCCATTGTCGGTCAAAGGGAATTCTTCGAATAAGCACCACATCGGGACTCTTCTATTCGGAGGAGGCGCTTATTTACATTTTGTCCCAAATGCGGCGTTATTCAAATGCTTCGCTTATTCGGGGACGGCGCTTATTAGATGGAATACGGCAGTTATTTTAACTGGATCGGAAGATATGTAGGACTATATGCCGTGAGACAGTTGTGCCAGGTAGGGGCCCATGGTTGTGCCTGAAGAAAAACGGCAGTGCCTTTCAAATCGTATTGACCGAAATGATCGATCTATTTTTTTTTTTCGCAATGTCTTTGACCAATCACCACTTACCCAACCACGGGAGGCTCCGCCCCAAAGTGAAGATGTCGTTCTGGATACCTCAATACAATAGTTAACAGGGCAAGGTCTCTGTTTGCTGTATTGCTGTATACCTGTTTTCACAAAAGGACATATGATCTGGACCTCAGGCGGAGTACCGCTCGTCGTCGTGTAGGCAGGGGTTAGTGGGTTAGTGGCGATGGTGTGGGCCAAGCCATCTGTTGAAAATATCATTTTGGCCAAGATTCTGTTTCTTGCAAATAATGGTTTACCATATATTGTTTCAACCTTTAGTTGATTGAGTATAGTGAAACAATGAGCGCTATATTAAACCTTTACATACCTTATTACAGTCAACTCTCGTTAAAGCGGACACGCTCGGGGCGTCGTTTAGTGTCCGTAATAGCGAGAGTCCGTAATAGCGGGATCATTTCCAGTCAAACCTTATTCGCCGGGGATCTGGATTTTGTCCGTAATAGCGAGCGTCCGCAATAGCGGGGTGTCCGCAAGGCGAGAGTTGACTGTATAGGAAATTAACGATACATGTTATTAACGCGAATTTCAAAAATTCGCGTTAATTTTATTGATGTTAATTAATATAAACACGTTTACTATAAGCATTTAACCAGAACATTTCTTAAATTCGCGTTGATTTTATTACGCGTATATTTTGTTCGCGTTGTTAAAATGCTTCGTTATATTCCTATAATAAGGTAAGTCTGTTTACGATGAGGACTAGTTTACGATTTTTTCGTGAAGGGTCACAAAGGGATGCTGGCACAGCGTTAACCAGAATATTTACCGTATTTATTCGATTTACCGCCCTGGGCGCTTATTAAATTTTTGGACCTTTAGGGTGGGCGCTTATTCGAGGTGGGCGCTTATTCGAGGCTGGGCGCTTATTAAATTTTCAACATTTTAAGCAAGTAGCACGTTTATTTTGCAAGAAAACAACAATTATAATAACTAAATGTGAAGGTGTACGAAAGCTGAAATTAAATATTCATTAAAAGTTTCAGTAAAAAAGCTAAAAAAACTCGGTTTTCGGGATAGTCATTTAATAGTAGTTAGTCAATTTTAATCTCAACTTCAACAATAATCATCCTTCCTTTTGTGCCCTCAATTTACACGGGTCGGGTGGGCGGTTATTCGAGGCTGGGCGCTTATTAACTTTTTCTACCTTCAGGGTGGGCGCTTATTCGAGGTGGGCGCTTATTCGAGGTTGGGCGCTTAATCGAATAAATACGGTAATTGAGACGTCCTGATCTTTCGAATTATCGGGTGTTTTTAATTCATTTATGGAATCGTGTAACAAAAAACAACCGAGTGACTATAAAGGAAAGGGATTACGTGACACGCAAGTTGAGTCAACATGTAATCGGAGAACAACAGTTTGCCTGGTTCCAGTGCGTTGTTCTTGACCATGAAGAAATGAACGGACCGGTATTTCGGTCGAGAAATCAAAATGTTGATAGAAGAAGGGTATATTTATTCGACAGCTGTTTAACAAGAGATGGGAATATATCATGGCAGACCTGAGAGTGGTCGAATGTTGAATGTCAACACGGAGATGTACTGAAGTTGTCGACAGCACGCTTGAAGACTGATCGATATTAAAGATGGCGATAGCATTCGAAATTCGCTTTACCCTCGATATTTAGAAGATATGGTGTTCAGGATGATCTTAACAGGGAGCTTCTGCTGTAGATTACATCTAAATACTAGTAGAAAACGGAGGAAAGACTCAGAAGAAGACGTTTTGGACTCTCAGGCAGGAAGAATGTGAGTATTGTTTACGTTTCAGTGACAGATAATTTTGTAATTATAAGTATTTTGAGAGCGTTTGCACTCAGCGCGTATAAAGAGCCCGAAATAAATTTTTACACTATGTTTTAGAATGGCATTTCCCCTTTCAAAATATCTGAAATTCAAGTTATTTAGAGTTTTACCGGGTAGAGAAATTCTTTCTCGAAAAAGAGCGCCAAATTAAGAATTACGAGCGAAGTTTAATGCGAAGTTTACGACACGAAGTTTACGACACGGTATTAGTCATGTTTATTGTGTGTGTTTAAGAAGACGCTGGGGTTCATAACGGTTTTGTAAGTTTTTGACCGGTTGAAAAAATATTTGAAGAAAAAAATCCCACCACGTTTCTAGGCCTACCATAGGCTTTCTTTGGGTGGCATATCAAAAATTCTGAAGTGCAACTTTTGTGCCACTGCCCGCTCGGTCTGAGTCGAAATTTCTTCTTAAATTGTTTTGTATTAATTGAGCGCAGCTACTCTTACTGAAATATAAATACTTACACCATCTAAAACCATTAACTAAAGGCGAAAGAGTTTTTGCTTTAATTTGTTAAAATATATCGACTGCCAATTGTAGAAAGTTATAAGAAAATAACAAAAACTTCATTTTTGATTTACTCAAAAACGCTTTTACAGATTTTCCTAATTTTTTGTGTACAGGTAGTCTATCTACTATACTTGAACATATCAAAAAATGAATACCAAGAGTCAAATCAAGCTTGTTTGAGAACAAAAGAAAACGTCAATGGTTGCTATGGTAACCTTTGTGATTAAGTGACGAATAAAAAATTAAAATTTGGTCATATTTGATAATTATGGTGTATTTTGGTAAAAATCAAACAATGGCTTCCCAGATAATTTTAATTTTCAAAACAAGCACCCTTCGGCTAAAAAAACTACATCGAGCCTCCTTAATATGCTAATATATTATCACACCCTAGATCACTATACAGTCAACTCTCGCCTTGCGGACACCCCGCTATTGCGGACGCTCGCTATTACGGACAAAATCCAGATCCCCGGCGAATAAGGTTTGACTGGAAATGATCCCGCTATTACGGACTCTCGCTATTACGGACACTAAACGACGCCCCGAGCGTGTCCGCTTTAACGAGAGTTGACTGTATGAGCCTGAACTCCGTATTATAATTTTAACTTGATAATGATGACATGGCGTCATCGAAACGTCGTTCTATTTTCCTATCGCTTATTTTTCTTCTCAAATGTTTCACAAAACATTTTGTTATTCGAAAGCTACAAAAAAACTTATACAGTCAACTCTCGCCTTGCGGACACCCCGCTATTGCGGACGCTCGCTATTACGGACAAAATCCAGATCCCCGGCGAATAAGGTTTGACTGGAAATGATCCCGCTATTACGGACTCTCGCTATTACGGACACTAAACGACGCCCCGAGCGTGTCCGCTTTAACGAGAGTTGACTGTAAATATCACTTAACACATTTAATGATGTTGCAATTAGCGAAGCGCACTAATGACGTCACAGAATTTGACCCCCGATGTGAGTCAAAATTCGGACAAACAAACCGCTCTGTAAGAGCATTGTCCCGGGGGAGGGGGGGGGGACTCCCATATGAAACGGACGGGGATGCTCGTTGGAAATTTTGAAAAGAACCCCTAAAAGAGACCAATCTGGGTGTGGCTCAAGCCTTTCTTGTCCCCTAAAAGATACCAAAAACTAAGAATGGAGTTTATATTTGTATATTTCTTCGTGCGTAACCCTAAACGAGACCATTTTGGCTAAAAATACTGGCGTTTTAGGCGTTTTTCCCGGAACACCCTAAGCGAGACCAAAAGTCCGAAATTTACACCCCTAAGCGAGACGACGAGCATCCCCGTCACTTTCATATGCGAGTCCCCCCCCCCCCCCCGGGAGCAATGTATGGTTGGCTGGCACTTTGGAGGCATATTTAGCGATTGTTTCACGAAACCATGGCCAGATTGGCTCGGACTTCGGAAAGCCTTACCTGTGCAACGTAGAAAGCTCAAACCGTGGTTTGAAACAAAAGGTTTGTCAAACAGAGCGATTATTCAATAAATGTGTGAAATGTTTTACTCTCAGTTATTGAATGGATTATAAAGGCCCAATTTGCTGTCGGGATTTGCTGAAAGAAAACATTTCTTTTTATGAGAAATGCAAAACTGTCATGATATATGTTACGTCACTCGTAATCACGTGGTCTTTCAATAAACATGGCATGGTGTCAGAAGTGGTAGATTCAAACACAGTTTGAACTACAAAAACCTAGCTCAAAATGAGTGTATTCAAGCCGCCCTCAACGCTAAGTCTAGAGGGAAATGTTGCAGAAAACTGGCGTACAGTCAACTCTCGTTAAAGCGGACACGCTCGGGGCGTCGTTTAGTGTCCGTAATAGCGAGAGTCCGTAATAGCGGGATCATTTCCAGTCAAACCTTATTCGCCGGGGATCTGGATTTTGTCCGTAATAGCGAGCGTCCGCAATAGCGGGGTGTCCGCAAGGCGAGAGTTGACTGTAAGTGGAAACAGCGATTTCAACTGTACATGGAAGCTTCAGGATCAATGAAGAAACCCGAGAAGCAACGAGTCGCCATATTTCTTCATCTCGTGGGAGAAGAAGCACTTGAGATCTACAACACATTTTCATTATCGACCGCGGAGCAAAAGCTCGACGTCCTATTCCAGAAATTTGAGGACTATTGTAATCCGAGGCGGAATATCACATTTGAACGGCACAAATTCTTCACCTGTGTTCAGGAACCGACCGAAGGCATCGACCAGTATGTAAACGAGCTGCGCACCAAAGCAAGCACGTGCGAATTTGGCGTACTGTGTGAAAGCTTAATTCGAGATAGAATCGTTTGTGGAATACTTTGCGACACTATGAGAGAAAAGTTATTGCAAGAAAACGATTTAAGTCTTCAGAAAGCCATTGATATGTGCAGAGCGTCGGAGTTTTCCAAACGCCAAACGAAATCGATAACCGAAGAATCTAAAAGTGTAGATTATGTAGATAAGAAAGCTACACCGAGTGGTAAATTCCCGCCAAAGGACAGAAAGGATAAAAATGACCAGTCGAAGACAAAAAATGGAATCCAAAAGGCATGCAAGCGATGTGGAACACTTCATGCACCGAGAAAATGTCCAGCTTACGGAAAAATCTGTCTCAAATGCAAGAATCGAAACCACTTCGCATCTCAGTGTCTCACGAAGAATGTTCATTTAGTGGAAAGCGATCAAGCCGCTCAACCTATTGTCGAAGACGAGGAGTTAGAAGAATTATTCATCGGTCAAGTTCAGAAAGATGACCATGGGCAAGAATGGAAAGCATCTCTTCAAGTGAACAACAACATGGTAGAGTTTAAATTGGATACTGGAGCACAAGCAAATGTAATTCCATCGGATGTTTTCAACTCGCTCAAAGGAACACCGCAGCTGAAGACAACTAAAGCAAAACTCACTGGCTTCAGTGGATCTGTAATACCTGTGCTAGGAGTGGCCAGAATGATTTGTAAGTACAAAGACAAACAGATTGATTCTGATTTCTTTGTTGTTGAAGCTGAAGGTCAACCCCCCCTACTCGGATTAAGAGCATGTCAGGAACTGAGCTTAATTAAGTTTGTCAGAACTGTTGACACAGCTGATGTCAATACTAAGAGTTCTATCCTTGATGAATTTAATGACCTATTTGAAGGCCTTGGAGAGCTTGAAGGGGAACACCATATTGAAATTAATCCAGAAGTTAAGCCTGTCATTCACCCCCCTAGAAAGGTTCCATTCACCCTTCTACCCAAGCTAAAGAACGAATTAGAACGAATGGAACAGTTGGGTGCCATAGAGAAAGTTGATCAGCCAACAGAGTGGGTTAACTCCATTGTGATAGTGGAAAAGCCAGATGGAAATCTGAGAATATGTCTTGATCCAAAAGATTTGAACCGAGCAGTGAAGAGAGAACATTTCCAACTCCCAACAGCCACTGAGATAACTAGCAAGTTAACTGGTGCAAAAGTATTCAGCAAATTAGATGCCAAAGATGGCTTCTGGCATGTTAAGCTAGACCACCCTAGTTCCCTTCTCACAACCTTTAACACACCATTTGGACGTTTCAAGTTTAATCGCTTACCATTTGGCCTGAATTCCTCGAATGAAGTATTTCAGAAAAAAATGCAGTTTGCCTTTGAAGGAATTGAAGGAGCAGAAGTTATCTATGATGATGTTCTTGTATGGGGCAAAGATGAAGAGTGCCACGACAAAGCACTCAGAAATGTGCTTGAGAGAGCCCGCGAGAAAGGTGTTAAGCTGAAGAAACAAAAGTGTGAAATCAAGATTCCCGAAGTTGTGTACATTGGTGACAAGATTACCAAAGATGGAATCAAACCTGATGAATCAAAGATTGAGGCAATCCTTAACTTGCCATCCCCGCAAAACAAGAAGGATGTGGAGCGCCTGCTAGGCATGGTAACTTACCTAAGCAAGTTCATCCCAAACATGAGCGCCTTAACTGAGCCGCTAAGAGTCCTATTCAAGCAAGAGGTACAATGGCACTGGGAGGAGCAGCAAGAAAAAGCTCTTAATGAAATTAAGAAGGTCCTAACCTCAAAACCAGTACTGAGCTACTATGATGTAAACAAGCCTGTGAAGCTTTCAGTAGATGCATCCCAATCAGGACTTGGAGCTGTGTTACTTCAAGATAATCAGCCTGTGGCATATGCATCAAAATCCCTGACTGACTGCCAGAAAGGATATGCACAGATTGAAAAAGAAACCCTGGCAATAGTATTTGGATGCGAAGGTTTTCATCAGTACCTGTATGGCAAAGAGATAGAAGTAGAATCTGATCACAAGCCACTTGAAGCAATATTTGCCAAACCAATTGCCAAAGCACCACCCAGAATACAACGCCTACTGCTTCGATTGCAGCACTACCACCTAAACGTGAAGTACGTTCCAGGAAAACTGATGTTCATCGCTGATGCACTATCCAGAGCCCACCTGGAGACCACTAACACTAATCAAGGGATACCTGATGCTGAAATTGAAATGCAAATCCATCTCCTGGTAGCTAATCTCCCAATTTCAGAGCAGAAACTGAAAGAGTTTCAAGAAGCAACAAAGGCAGATCAATCTCTTCAGACAGTTGCACAGCTGACCAAACAAGGATGGCCTGACCACAAGAATAAAGTACCTGCTGATGCAAAACCATACTGGAGTTTCAAAGAGGAAATTCATGAAGCTGATGGAATTCTCTTCAAAAGTCACAAGATGATTGTTCCTGAACGACTGAGACCCGAAATGCTTAAAATAATTCACGAAAGCCACCTTGGAATTGAGAAGAGCAAGCGAAGAGCCCGTGACATCCTGTACTGGCCGAACATGAATGCACAGATTACAGATGTGATTGCAAATTGCAGTTCATGCCTAAAGCATAGAAAGAACAATACCAAAGAGCCACTGATACAGCATGAACTTCCAGATAGGCCCTGGCAAAAGATCGCCTGCGATCTATTCACCCTTGGTGGAAAGGACTATCTCTTAACTGTCGACTATTACTCAAAATGGGTAGAAATTGGCTTGCTGCGCGACAGCACCGTAAGTTCTGAAGTCATCACCCAACTTAAATCCACCTTTGCACGCTATGGGATACCTGATGAGGTCATTTCCGACAACGGTCCCCAGTTCTCAAGCCGGAAATTCAAACAGTTTGCAAATTCATGGGAATTTAAACACACAACTACAAGTCCCAAGCACCCACAAGCAAATGGACAAGTAGAAAAAGCCGTTGGAACAGCCAAATCTGTACTAAAGAAAGCTAATGAAGATGGTACCGACCCATACATTGCCTTGCTGGAAAACAGAAATACTCCAATCACTGGACTGAGCTACTCTCCAGCTCAAATTTTCCTTAACAGAAGGCTGAAAACCAAACTTCCAACTGCTACACAGTTGCTGAATGCAAGAATCCCAACCGATGCTAAGTCCCAGCTCTTAGCTCAACAGAAATCACAGAAGCTGTACTTTGACAGAGGAGCAAAGTCACTACCTCCTGTCACAGCTGGTGACACTGTTCAAATGAAAGCAAAGAATGGCTGGAAACCTGCTACGGTTACAAAACTTGCTCACACCCCTCGATCAGTAATTGTGAAAAGCAATGGAACTCTCTACAGACGAAACAGGAGAGACATCATCAAGACACCGGAAGTCACAAGTCCGAAAGGTGACAGAGGGAACACGCAGAGCAGAGGAAGTGACAGAACCATCATCAAGACACCTGAAGTAGTCAGAACAAGATATGGCCGTACTATTCGAGCACCAAGACAAGATGACTTTATATACTATTAGTTTTTGTATATTGCATGTTGCTATGCTGACTTGCTGAGTTGTTGTTATCAGCTGAGAACACTTGTTTTAAAATGACTTTTGACATAAGGTCTTGGACAATGAACTGTGGACAATGTTGATATTTTAATAGCATGTTTATTACTCCTCATACATGTATCTGCTTAGAGGGGAGATGTCATGATATATGTTACGTCACTCGTAATCACGTGGTCTTTCAATAAACATGGCACAAAACGTTTACACTGTTCTTAGTGGCACATTTTTCAACACAACAGAGCTAACCTCAGATTTATGCCACCACAAAATTACACAAAGAAACGCTCGTCCGATCGGTCCCCTTGCCTGACCCGAATATTTAAAGAGGTCAATTTCGTTACACAATTGTCGCGGCAAATACTATTTAATATACACTGTTCGAGCTCGGCAGCTGTAGCTGCAGTCTGTAATAGTAATGGGGATAAATAATAGCTTTATTTAAATCAAACCCGCCGTCAATTCCATTAGAAAGGCGTTTGAATAGCATAATATTTTCGCTCTCTATCTATCATGTGTCGAAACAGATCGAATGGCCGGCGATCAGTGCCGTCAAATTCGGGAAGAATTCTGAACTTCTTGCAACCGACGATCATTCCGGTGCCTAAATGAAGCAAACACAAGTGCTATCCTTCGCAATTATATAATTCGATAGTAATTCGCATTCGGCAGCCTGGATAATTTTGCAGTGGAAATCAAGGTGTCATTACCGGATCTTCGACAATAAATAAATTCAATTTTGGGCCATTTTTTGGATACTTTCAATCTGTTTTTCACTTACTAAAGCAAAAATGTTTGAAATCTATCATTTTTCGAGCCTTTCGAGAATCTCGGCCTCAAATTGTGCCTTTCTCGCCCTTTTTTTCTTGTCAAGAATGCGTCCCCTCCATACAAAGCCTTTGCCAAAACTAAAATTGTTGTCCGACTCACGACTCACTGTGGTGAAATCTATTTTTAGTAATTAGTGCGCTTTGCTAGATGATGAATTGTGCAACTCAGCAGAAATAATCAAGTGTCACGAAATGAGTTCCCTTTGGTTAACTATTAATAGCAACGTTTTAGTGTGTTCGTACAGATCGTGCGGGTAATGTTTGACCTCCTGACCTCTTCAGTGCTTTGGCTAAATTAAAGGCACGGCGCCGCACAGTAAAATCTTTAGGAAAGCAGTCAGTTGAGAAACACACAAGTCGTGTTTGCGTTAGTCACGGAGTGAACGTGACTTGAAATTTCCTTTACCACGTCATCTTTTGCTTTTCAAAACCACATGCCTAGCCGGAAAAATGCCTTTTTACGCATGCAAATATTTATTTTGTTCCGAATGTTCAATAAAATAAACCCAAACCAGTTCATTTAAAAGAAAGCCAAATCACGCCAAAATTAAGAATAGACTATAAAGGCTATCCCATTGTGTTTTTCCGTTTAGCGTCTTCCGACAAGCTTTTGGTAATTCCCCTGGCGCGATGACCTGTATCCCGTGCTTTGACACATTCTTGCTGAGCTTGCAACTTACGTTTCGATAACGTTTCGATTCTCAAAACACCGTAAACTCAAAACAAAAAATGGGATATCCAGAAAATAAGTCGTTGTTTTGCAATATTTAACACGTTCCGGGTAAATTGTACGACTTGTACTCGCTCCGAGCCAAACGCTTGAGTAACACAACAATAAATATTTCACACAAACAGAGCGCAGAGTATTCAAACTGAAAATAGGTGAATGATTATTTATAGCTACAAGCGAGAGATCGCGTGACATGGGTCTGACGTAGTGGTAGTTTTAAATAGCTTGGACATGTCCAAGCGGTCTTTGTTTTCGCTATGTGATTTTAGGTTAAATTAATATTAGCGCCTAAAGACTTGTGCTAGTAAAAATTGCGTTCTTAATCGTTTTAAACTTAGCTGCCTTCGAGCGCTGAACCCCTTACATTCTTAATTGGTTATGTGACGTAAGATTTGGGCTATTCACGTTTTTGATTCTTATATAATGTGTGTAAATTTGACAAGTCACGTTTTTTCTACAAGAACGGAAGTGCTGAAGCACAACTATAGAGTGACACTTTACAAGTCACGCGCTTTGATCACCCACAGCGGAAAGTATTCCCTTGAGAAATTAAAACAGTCCCTTGAGAGTTGACAAGAATGCAATCCCTTCCGGTTTAGATTTTAGCCTATGTAAACGCTATTCTCCTACTTTTTGCTTGTAAACAAGCAAAAAAAGTCGAAAAAATACATCAATGACCCATTCACGCAAGGAAACATTCAAAGACAAATTAAGTGAGATTGTGACATTACTGATAGCAGCTATGAACTTAATGTAGTTACGCTTAAATCATTATAACAAATTATTACGTTCGCCATGTGTTGTGTTTTAGTTTCAAACACCACATCCAAAGCACGTTTTTGTTTCGCGTCACGTCACCTCGTGACACGTCATCCGTTTTTCATCTTTTTGATTCGAGGAGAAACACGAAGCGCTCGGGCGTATTTTTCTCTCAAAGTTTATCCGCTGCTCAAAAATAACGCTATCCGTGCTGAAAAGAGAAGAAAAGGAAACATTTTTACAAAACAAATTCACCAATTGTTTAAAAGGATCAAACGTAAATATTTTGGTGGTGAAAACTGAATAGCGCTACGACGCCTGAGAGCACGAGCCAAAAATGCGAAGGTCGACACTTCATTCATCGAATTACCATGAGGATACTCGAAGAGCCTTTGATTATTTTTCTTACATTTATCACAAGATGTACCGTCGGTTTTTTTGCAGTCATTTGTGTGTTGCGACACTCTTAAGCACTTGCGGCATCTTCTATTCTGCCTCACGATGTCCCATCTTTGCTTGAGAGTCGATCCTTGGTACACAGGGCAGGAAGCAAGGAGATGTTTTGCTTTGCAACCAAGGGCGGACATGATTCGTCATCAGTCGGGCTGCTATCATTGAAATGTTGATCTGTTTTCCTACGGTTCAGTGGGTCTCGCCCTCTTTCAACTTCCGTTTCCGACTTGCCCCTAGATCGGAGAGTTGCTTCTTGGTGGAGCCAAGTTACTAAATTGGTGCCGTTTTCCTCTTTCTGTTGACGTTGCATCTCCCTGCCGAAGTCTGCATTATCCTTCGGTTCCAGTTTTGACAAGAGTCTTAACATGAAGAATGGCGCTTCGGATGCTTTTTGGACAGGACAGCCGTTGTCCTCCATGTCATTCACAAACACAGATATTGAGGTTGCGTAGCGAGCCAGACTCTTCGGGTCGCTTCTCACAGCACCATAATTGTTGATTTCAGCGAGAAGTTCGTCCATCAGCTTCCTTTTGTCTGCAAATTCGATGTCAAGAATCTCCCACGCTTTATCTATGTTCTTGCAAGTCTTCACTTGGTCTGCCCACCAAGATCCCTTTGGCATGGCTTTACGGAAGCGCTGGAGCTGTTCATCCTTGTCTTGGCCATATTTGCTCATCCAGTGGTTGAACTCCTTCTTCCAGGTCACATATGCTTTTCGGGACCCGACCCACGATGGAACTGACAGCCTTTCTAAGCCACTTACTTTCGGTTTGGTAGCCATTTTTTCTGCCATTTGTGTTACTGCGTCAGCAACTGTTCCAAGAACTGCAGTGCTGTCGGACGTATTTTGCAATTGAGCGGCACTAAGTTCCTTTTGTTCCCTTTGATAATTTGCAAATTTTTGCAAAGTTTCTAAATCTCTTACTTTGATTTCATCTCCGGATTTCAGATTTTCTGTCACTCGATCGTCTTCGGAAGTGACACCCTCTTCAACAAATCTGACAGCAATGGCTTCTATTTGTTTTTTAATTCCCCTGTACTTTGTCTCAATCCCATTAAATGTAGCTGTTAACAAGTCCAGTTCGGGTTTCACTGAATAAAGTGCTTCAAATTCCTCGAATAATTCTTTAAGTGCGTGGATGGCATTATCTCTTTTCCCGGAGAGGGTGTTGACATCTACTTTGGGTGGTATGGGTAATGCGATTAAATTCTTGTTGTTCTTAATATAGCGTTGTTTCCCTTAGCCTTGTTTTCATGCAAAACATCTGATGTAGGAGTCGCGCAATAACTTGGAACTTAACAAGGTGGTATTCATAAAGTCGAACTGTTCGGAATCAAAGTAAATCGAAAAGTTTGTACCTTAATCCCGAGAGGTTTTGTCCTTTGGCGATTTGCAGGTTTTCAACGACGGTCGGTCGCTCTTTCACGCTGTCAGTTGTCATTGTTTCCCTGTCGCTTTGACGTCCTTCTCGTGACTGGTTGACCTTTGTCGTGTATCTTCGTGTCTTGTGGAGAATTGTGACTGTGCACTAGAGGACAAAATTGTTTTTGTTGAGTTAAAATTTTACGCAAAATTTTGGTTCCGGTAAAAAATTATTTTGTCGTGCTAGGGTCGCACCAATTTATAGATTTGCCAAACAATGTGTCAACAGGAGAATATTAAATTCGAGATCCAGCTTGAATTGAGTCACGTTAACGTGGAATTGCGGCACGAAGCTTTCGCTTTCCATGGGATTTTAGTCCTTTAATTTTAACCTGCATGCAGGCTACAATGGGAAGCATATTCAATATGCAATGTATTTAATGCCTGCACAACTTAAACATTCAGCTGGTTCTGTTTAATTATGAGCACCAAATCAGGCAACGTAGACGGCGAAGACTGTGAAGACGACACATCCCGCATCGGTGGCAATTGCCAAGACCAAATGGATCATGGTTTGAAATCAACTTTAGCAAAGCATTGGAAGTCATATATGGCCACGAAGGATCCATATCGTGACGAGGTTGGCACCAAAATCAGGAGAATATTTATTTTAGCGCAATTTTCACTTCCCTTTTACGTCTCGATTGACATCTTAATAGCTTTTTTGACGTTTTGGGGCACTTTGTCGAGGTCCAGAGCTTGGCAATTTTAAGTGCCGGCATCTTTGAAAATTTGGTACATTCCGCTCATTTTTGAAAATGTCTGACAAATCAGTCGCACTAGAAAAACCTATTTGACGACAGATTTTTTTTGTAAAACAAACAACTTTTTACACTAGTGCGACCCGGCCCTTTCGCACCACGCGTTAGGGTACTACTTGAGTTGAAGATTCACAAGGAAGATAAGGTCCACGAGATCTACCGGTTGTTTTGAACTAGTTTATTGGTACAAATTCCAACTTGCACACGCTAGCTAGTCAACTGAAAGAAAAGGTATACATGTGGGTCGACTATAACATCTTTAAAATCGGATAAATACAAATTGAAACGACAAAAAAAAAGCTTTCTCTAACAAATAGTCGATATACTTACAATTCTGTAAGGCGTAATCCCGTTTAAAACACGCTATTTTCCTACTTTTGTGTCCAAGGTTAAAACACGCTGTTTGCGATAAGGAATAATTTTTCTCTATGGTCTTTTATTCTCCAATTCGCTCCAATCCACGAGCGAGAGCTAATATCTAATTGGCTGCTAAGCCCAAAAATGGCGGGAATATCGTGTGATCGCGTGATCGGTTCTTTCGCTAATAAAAACAAACAAAATGCCTAGCTAAAAATAAACACTGTCAACGAAGTGCAAAACACTGGTAAAAACACAATGGCGGCATTAGAGACAAGTTCGTTTACCGTAGGATGAGTGAAAACTATTGCAATTTTATATTTCCCTCTTCAGCAAGGAATCGTTTTAGTGGACAGTCCCGGCGTTGGTGAATCCGAAATCATGGACGACATGGTTCAAGAATACCTTCCAGAGGCGTTCGCTTTCATCTACGTAATCAACAGTGCGAACGCCGGTGGAATACAGAAAGACAGGGTAGGATAAGTTAAATACTGCCCAAAAATATTTAAAGAAAGAAAAGGGAATTATTTATTTCCCTTGTTAGAGAACCTTAACTACATGTACTTGATCGTGCGATTTTGGTACCCATCGGCCACAACACATCAGCCCAGTTTGGCATGCTGCTTGTGTATTGGCAAGGAGCACTCGAACGAAGATCGATATCCAGAGCGAGTCCAAACGAGACTGATGTGTCGTCGAAGCGTACACGATCAGCAAGTATTTATTGTACTCAAACGTAGTTTATTTTCTTTACTCGAACAGCAACAATTTTACGATCGAGTCAGAATATGTCCAGCGTCGTTAAGTACTTGCCATCGTGATTGTTTATGGTTTCAAAATAAATTGTCTCGCTTGAGATTTCCTATTATCTTTAATCGTAACGGTCTCCTTTTTTTTCTTTTTCGGTAAATTTGGCCAAAAAGATCGTAGTAATTATAAAGGAGGATGGAATAGCAATAGTACGTCTTGAAACGAGTACTGACACTGAAAGTGAAGAAAACCATGCTGACTCAATTAAACGCGTCATCAACACCCTATTGATGGTGGTTCCCTGAAATCAAGTGGTGTCCTTTCCTGCTTCTAATAAATTTAATTTACAATAACAATTAAGAGGGAGGAGTTAAAAAGTTATTTTCTTCAAGCAAATATTTATATCCTTTATTCGGTTTGTCTTTAGGTAGAAAAACTGATCGAGCACGCTCGAAATGTATCTCTTGATCAACAAAAGGAACTGATCGAGCACGCCAAAAATGTATCCCTTGATCTGCAGAAGGAATCGTCAGCAACTCGAGCTCTGTTCGTGTGCAACAAGTGGGATCAAGTGCCACCAGGAGAGGCTGATGAGGTCAAGCACTACATCATCCAAAAACTCACAAAGTGTTTACCCAGTTTGGACCCAAATTCTCAGATCATTTACATGTCCTCGACCACTGCCAGCGAGGCACAAGATCATGGAATAATCAACGACGAATTTGCTGGTCTGATGAATGGTATTAAATATATGGTTTTGAAAAGTATTGAAGCAAGGTTACAAACTCAGTGGAGGTAATGGTTTTAAGTTGTTATTGGTTGAATAAATAAGTTCAATATAAACTTGAACATACTGTCCGTATTTAAGGGTGGTAGACTTCAACACACTGTCTGTGTCTAAGGGTGGTAAGAAACGGTTTCCAGCATCTTTCAACAATTATATGTTAATGGGTCATTCTTACCACTATTTATCAGTGGATGCTTCAATAATGGTATCCAACAAATCCCCAATCATAAGAGAACTAATTGACTCGGTGGTCTCCGCTATATATTATCAAATTGTGATAAGCTAGCATGTTTAGATCAAGCATTTTGAAAAGAATTTAAAAATCTGCAGGGGTTTCAAAGCTACCTAAAAGTTTGAAAAAATTAAGGTGGCTCTGAACCTCCCGCTTAGGTTCTTTTTTAAATTTGCAGAATAAGGGTTACTTAGTTCAGTTTTGAGTTATTGGCCCTTAGAGCCAAAATTAAGGCTCTTTTGACAGGTTTACTGTTGCTATAACAACCAATTATCTCAAGAAAATAAGCACAATTTATTCAACAATGAGTAGGATTTCTTTTGATACTACTATTGTAGCATCAACTAATAAAGAGCGGTAGTACTGCCAATCAAAAAAATTATCTATTTAAGAGCTAAAAAATACAAGACACCGTTGCCAGCCACCTTAATTAGAAGATCTATGATACGATGATGGTCCTTTGGGGCTGACTCGTCCCCAATTGTCTCTTATGAGAAAGAAAAGCAGGCGCAGGGAATGATGGGAAGCATCCAGAGAAGGGAGAGAGACGACTGCCATATCGTGTGTCGAAAATTTGGAAAGCGCTGTTTTCTTCATTTTTTCACTCAAGACACGGCTGGCTTTAGGTGATTATCCTCTTAAGGGAATTTACCACACTTTTAGCTAGCTGGAACCGTAACACGATGCCGATAACTGAAATAATATTATCCGATCTGATGCGACAACAAAGGCCAAAAAATGTCTACCTTAGGTGTCAAGACGGTAGTATGCAGCGTCACTGAAACGACACTTAGTGTTGTTCATCCACTGTAACTTTTTTTGTGCACTAGGTGATTTACCTACTCGAATTGTCGTTATGTTGTCTGCTCTTGGATGGTACACGCTTTTTATTTTATAAGAATCTAGTTTATAAGAATATCAATTTGCGATTTTTTTAAGAATATCTTAAAAGAATAAACCCGAGGCTGAGATTTTGAAAAGAATATAATTTATAGTTGAAAATTTGTAAATACAATACAATTAACTATATTTTTAGTTGAAACAAAATCAGTTGTTTTCATTTCCTTCATTGTATCATTGTATCTCTGTAAGGAATGCTTTGTTTGGAGCCAAACTGCCAATTGTTATCTGACGCGACATCTTGATCTTGCTGGCTGCAACGAAAAGCGATGGAACACTTGCACAATGTAACACGATACGGATCTGGACACCAAACACTTGTAATTGATTACCCAATACTTGCTAAAACGGAAGTGTCAAACGGTATTTTCTAAGAATGTTCATAAGAATATTTTCAGCCTAAAATCGGCAGAAAAATAAGAATATTCAGCCTGGGTCGGAAAAATCGTATTCTCATAAAAAAAAAGAGTGTATCCAAGCAGGAACATTGAAAACATGCGAATATTCGAAGAGAGGAAAAACCACAAGTATCATTTTGCATTTATTGTGAGTTATGAATCCCTAAAATCCTAATTTGGATTGCAATGTTGATGTGTGTAAGTCAATAATTCTCTCTGCGTGAGTTTTGAAATTACACTGAATTACAACATGACGTGAAAGCCGCGACGATTCAGTCTCGTGTTTTATTAATCGGGCGTGGCCGATTTATAGTTTACCCTTTGGTCGTCCTAGACGATAGTCTCCTGTCGGCTAAAAATGACGAGGATAGCCTGGGCCAATCGGTTTCATTTCAGTTTTGACAGTAAATCGTTGTAGGAACACTGGGTCGACTTTTGGGCTAATCTGCAATCTGGTTCTCTTCTTTGCTTCGGCGGGAGGACAGAGAAAAAAGCTTAAGGGGTAAAGTACTAATAATCACCATTGTGAAACTGTAGTTGCTTTGACAAGTTGAAGCTATTTTTGTAAATAAAAGGGGTAACGTCATTCAAGTCACGCAATGTTTTTGTGGGAAACTTTGAAACTAGATGCCTTGCTGGTTTCTACAAATAGCAGTGTGATCTGGCGGTACATTTTTTTGATGCGGACTCCACTTTAAAACTATTTTTTATATATTTAGCAAGAAGTATGTCGATTTTCATTTCCGCGCAGTTGGGCGTCAAAGTCGCCTGTCACAAAGAGTAGAATGTTTGCAGAACATGGTTTGGATATATTTTAGATTTGACTAGTGACGTTAGTAAGACACTTCTCAAGACATCAGCAAAACATTGGCAATGTACAGTATTGGTGTGAACTTGAATGGAATTTTTTACGAGATCAGTAAAGCTATCGAATGAAAAGATGACTTGAAAATGAAAACTTCGATTATAATTAAATACCAATTGAATTTTAGATGAGAAATTCCGGAAGTGACATCTGTGTTCAAAATAGGAATTTTTGTACAACTTAAAGTTCCGAAAAAAAAGACCACATGTTTTGTGAAAATCACAGACAAACATGATCAGGAAAACAAAACAGACCAATGGGTTTTATTCACGAAAATACAACTTTCTTAAGAAAGAGTTTGTAAACAAGACAATGGAATCGAATTACATTTCACACGAAATATTTGCATACATTTGAACTTACAAAAAGAAGTATCTCTGTCGAGACATAATAGCGAGACCTTACATTAATCATTATTGTATTCTGATCTGATTGTTATTTTTTATGCATTAACTATTTGAAAGTGGTCCTCATCGATGAAAACAAAACGGTTTTTCATTCACTGCTTGAAGTTTTTATAGACGTGAAAACATTCGCTTAATCAAATTACATTCTGCACGAAATATTTTTTATCCATTTGTCCCGAAACTTTGAGGAAATTGAAATCTTTGTGGACAGTACTGCATAAAAACAGTTCATAGAATTGAATAAAAAGATAAGAACCATATTGATAAAGGGAATTTTAAAACTTTATTTTGGCTCATTTTGACGAAATTCAGGATTTTCAAAGACTGCCAGTAAACGGCTGGATCTTGTCTGTCTCTAACGATTTTGCTACGGTTTCGAACGAGCTAATTTTTCAACATGATATCATGGTAGCGGGCAGAAGTCGGTTCGTTCTGATTTTTTCAATACGGTATACAAGTTACAGGTCAATATACAGACCCTCTGTACAGTAAAAAACGTTTTAGGAACAAACCATTGTGAACTTATTTTCTATGTTGATCAGTAAAAATCCTTAGTACGACATGGGGTTTGTTATCAAGTTCGTTAGTACGTTAATACTGCAAGGTGTATAACCTCAGAGAATTATTATCAAGTGTGTTTTGTTTTATTAGCGGTTTATACTCTAAAGTCTTGGTATGGGAGATCAAAATTAAGGCAAATTTCTGTTATTATCTGATTGCTTGGCACAGATTAGTACGATACTAAATTTGTTAGGAAATGTAAACAAACATTAAATTGAATGTGTGTAGAAAGGGAGGGACAGGTGAGGGTGAAAGGCTAAGGAGATGGAAAGGGAGGGAGAATTAAAATCCATGCTTGGTTATATCGCGCAACCTCTGACTTCTGTTGTTTTCTCACAAGAACAAAACTTAAGGTGGGGTTCTACCTGAATTTGAATGGAACTTTAAGAGATTTAAAGAAGGGATTGAAGAAAAGAATGGAAACACCTCCAAACAGTTGACCCCCTCGCAAGAGCACTCCGGGTTGTCAGGAGACTGTTTGGTAACCGTCCACCAATTTTTAACTTCAAATTCAAATTTTAAAATCACATTAAATCTCCAATATTTCTTATTTGTCTAAATTTTACTAATTTCCCAAAATCGTCCAAAAATTAACAAAATACTGCAAAATAAATATATATGGGATAAGTAAAGCTTTTGTGGATTCCTTGAAACGCGGCTGAAATGGTTTTCAGTGTTTTCCAGCCCTTATACTTTGGGTCAGTACTACTATTCTTCACCAGTTGCTATTACAGTAATGGTATGAAACAAATACCTAATCATATGCATTGGTCAAAAAGTTGTGATCATTTTCTTGACAATATTAGTTACCTGATTAGGAGTTGTATACTGTTCCATTAAAGTGTAAGGGCTGGAAAATACTGAAATGCGTCAGCCACCTAACGCGTTGGAAAAATTGGTCTTCAGGTAAAAACCCCGCCTTTAAAAAGTGTTACAAATTTATATTTTCTAGACGTCTAGTTAAATCTTTTTTTTGTATTGTGCGAAATATATTTTTATAACTTGAGACCATTATGTCATTAAGTAATAATGCAATCTTGAAAACATTCCAGATTTTCATTATTAAATAGAAACACGAAAAATTCAAATTTGGGAAAACAAGCCTGTCAAAATGACGTTGCCATGGTAATTTCAAGTTACTGGCACAATAACTAATCCTACCAAATTATTGCGAGATAAATTTTAGATAAACGCGCAAAGTTTGGCAGCGTTTGGTTGAATCTTAAAAAAGGTATAAGCGTCCAAAGTCAGCGCGGGCCTCACAAGCCCTCCCCCCCCCGGCCTGAATAGGTTTAAGTGACTGTTTTTCCAGTGATTTTTACTGTACTGTACCCTGCCTTTCAAGTCAAAACAGATAGCTAATTATTAAGCGCCCGATTTTAAGCTTCTTAAGCTTCTCAAGCTTCTTGTCTCATGAAAAAGCTAAGCGGCTCGTTTTAGGATAACATTGGGGTGACAACGCTTAGAACTTTTGGGCGATACGACGCCGGCACTTGTGGGTTGAAGTCGAATATCATGAAGCGTATATACATCATTAAGGGTAGTTAGCCTTCTTGTTTACTATGGTAACCTTTTTCTTGAATGCACCAAAAAAAAAGGATTTTCTTAGGTTTGACTGGAAATAAGAGTTACAACTGAAAACACATTAAGCTGTTTTGACCCCTTGACCCAAATTATAACACTTTCAACAGGAAACCTTCAGGCATCATTTTTTTAAGTTAAACTTTGATTTCCTCACGAAAAAGAAAAAAAATCAAAATAAGTCTGTAGACTCTTTTTTTTTTTTGTTTATTGGAAACGGCTGGCTAGTTTGAGGTCTCCGTTTTACCCGTTTGGAAAGATTACGTACGCGTGACCGAAAAGGAGTTGTGTGATGGGCGACTGAATAGTTGTGATGTTTACTGGATGAATAAAAAAAGAAACGTTTTTGGGGTTATAAAGCGCCCGAAAGCATTCTAATTTAATAGTTCTCAACCTCAATGCCATCTTGGAAATAGGATCTGCCAGTCGTCTCTAGAACCGCAGAATTACTATACGGCTCTACTCTAGAATTTTCCGATAACATGTAATAATTTTATCTTAGGAAAGTATGTAAACTTTTTAATATGTTTTTTGTGGTTTAATGTTACTATAAAGATCTTTTATAATAAGAAGTGTGCAATTTTAAAGAGGTGACGTCGTGAAATAAACCAGTTTGTTGCCGTTACCAGCGCTTTCGAATTCTGTCTGCATGGAAACAATCGGCTTGCCCTTCAGCGATACTCGTAACAAAGTTATTTTTGGGTAGTTACTAAATGCGTTCTTTTAAAAGAATGTAGAAACTATATTAGACATGATTCTGTTTTCAGGTGGCTTGATTACCTCCTTTCTCGTATGGCTTTCTATACCAAAGCGTTCATTCATCATTCTCACAAAGATCGTTCAAAAGATGAAAGGATGGCACTTATCACTGAACGCCTCGAAAAGATTGAAAAACAGGAGATTAAAGTAAGCAAGGAGCTGCAGGAATATCTGGACAACAAAACAAACAACGCTGTTCGTGCACTGTCCAAGTACCTGAAATCTTCTGAAGTTGTTGAACGGTTTACATTGTGGACGTCTGATGATGTTTCAAACAGTGATGACAGATGGGAGTTGATGGTCACAAATTACATCCAAACAGTGCTTGTAGAGCGACTTAAGGAAGTGATCAAGGCGTGGGAAGACGAACACCACGTCTTCGCTGATGTTCGCACTTCTTTGATCCAGCACTTTCAACAACGATTTAACATTGTTGAGGGCGAGCTTCGAAATCTGGAGAGCTCCCTTTTAGCAGAGGATGCTGCAAGTTTCGAAAGTGGTCTTCAGGGTGGAAAGGAATTACAGTTAGCCGAACAAGTGATCCTAGCCTTCATCTACATCACCCCTGATTTGGCTGCAACGATGCTCCGCGCCACATACGACGTTGCTTCGCTTAGCACTAAAATCGCTAAAAAGAAGCTGGAATATTGGCTTAAAACAAAAGAGTTCAAAAAAGACAAGTGCACATTCATGGCGAAAGCTTCTAAGGAATATCTCGCTGAAGTGGCTGAAGAACAGAATCTGCGGACGTTCGTGGTGGAGCAACTGAAAGAGTGTCACGTATGTCTAAAGCAAGTGGTAACTCGCATCCCTGAGCTCATCGATGCTGACAAAACGCTATTTCAACTGCTGAGAGACGAGAAACGATCACCACAAGAGATAGAACATTTCTATAAACCTTTGTACCAGAGGAGTTTGGAGCTGAGGGAACTCATGGCCTTCTTCTGCATCAAAGAAGTACGCTCCATGGACATCAGCTGCAACGATTTGGAATGGAACGAAGATGGAAGCTCACTCCTTGGAACAGGTGCGTTTGGTAATGTCTATCGAGGGAAGTTAAAGCAGCGAGAAGAAGAACAACCCGTGGCTTTGAAAGTCGGGAAAAAAGAACTGAACAAGTCTAACGCAAGTGCATTTCTTGCTGAAACAGAGACATTGAGGTAAACTTTGTCACCTCATTTCGCGAAACGTAATGGCTTTTTGCCTTTTACAAAAAAATTGGATACACGAAAAAATTAAACAGTTACAGGTTTGGCTTTTAACAAAGAGAAATGCTGTAGAGTGGACTTTTGATGAGGCAGAGCAAAAACGTTGTTCTTTAATCCTATTCAGACCAGGCTTTTTTTGGGGGTGTTACGAAAACTAAGACCCTCGAAAACGAAGACCTAAGACCTAAGACCCCAGGTCTTAGTTTTCGTAGTACGAAAACTAAGACCCTATATTAAAATCAGAAGAACCATTGAAATAACTATTGTAGACGTACTATGAGCACCAGTAACTGTTATTTTAGCTTTTAATATGTGAGACACTTCGCGCGTAGTGTTTTCTTGATCTTTCTTCAGTCATTACTCCTTTCGGCTCTTGGCTTTGTTTTTCTACGCAATCGTGTGCGATGAGTGCTAGTTTGCAACAAATTTCCCCGTCGAAATAGCGATAGGAATAGTTTAGGGCCTCAATAGGTTTAAGCAAAGCTGAATTCGAGCGCGTACTCGTACTCTCTTTGTTGCGTGACAGAAGTGTACAATAAAAGAACATGATCTTCGAAATTGTTGGTGGTTGTATCCAACAACAAATATTGCGTGACTGAAGTGTACAGTAAAATAACATGTTCTTCGAATAACTGTTTTATCTTGTTTTGCATGCGCTACACAGTTAGCAAATCTTTTTCCTAACGGAAGAAGGTCATTTTTGATTGGAATACCTGTACCAGGGTCTGCCAGCAATGGAAACGTTTTAAATAAACACAATCCAGTTATATCGTTATTAACACTTTATTATTACAAATAAAAAAAATCGAATCACAATCTAACATGTCGCCTTAATTTTTTTAGGAACGCTTCGTTCTTATAGGTATTTGTTATTTGTTTTCCGCTTTGGTTAAGCTCAAAACAAGAATACCAAGAGGTAATGAGGTGGTAATGTAATGGCTTTCCACGCGATAGCCGACCGTGCGATAGCCGACCTTCGACCTCAATGGCTGAAAGCAAGCTATTGTTCGGTCACACCACCACCAACAATTTCGAAGATCATGTTCTTTTATTGTACACTTCTGTCACGCAACAAAGAGAGTACGAGTACGCGCTCGAATTCAGCTTTGCTTAAACCTATTGAGGCCCTAAACTATTCCTATCGCTATTTCGACGGGGAAATTTGTTGCAAACTAGCACTCATCGCACACGATTGCGTAGAAAAACAAAGCCAAGAGCCGAAAGGAGTAATGACTGAAGAAAGATCAAGAAAACACTACACGCGAAGTGTCTCACATATTAAAAGCTAAAATAACAGTTACTGGTGCTCATAGTACGTCTACAATAGTTATTTCAATGGTTCTTCTGATTTTAATATAGGGTCTTAGTTTTCGTACTACGAAAACTAAGACCTGGGGTCTTAATTTTCGTACTACGAAAACTAAGACCTGGGGTCTTAGTTTTCGTACTACGAAAACTAAGACCGGGTCTTAGGTCTTAGGTCTTCGTTTTCGAGGGTCTTAGTTTTCGTAACACCCCTTTTTTTGGACCTTCTGGGACCCGGGGTGTGAGGGGACATTGAAAGCCCCCTCCCCCCTTTTCCCTATGTAACTTTAAAGCCCTTAATCCTGTGGTAACCAAATTAACACATGATGATAAAGAAGATAATTCTAGTTAGTGTAGATGTTTTGGTGTCACTGTGACGTATTCGGACGTCATTTTGACGTCACATTAATATTTCAACCACAGTTGAATGAATCACCACGAACACTTAGTAGCAACATTTCTGATAAGAGTCTTGTTCCTGATAAAACTTCCATTGTCATTGGCAACAACAGTGACGTCACTATGGCGTCCTTATAGTGTTATGGGCGCCATCTTGGGTCCGCCATCTAGGATCCGCCATTTTGAACTTCAACAACCATATTTCATAACATATCCTCAAAAACAAAGCTTGCAGACTGTAACACTTAAGTTCTTTAAAAAAAGGTTGCCTTAAGATTTTTAATTTCTTTAAAATCGATTTATTTCATAAAACATCGTAACAAAAACCACGTTCTCTGACTGTAAGACTTAAGTTCTCTATTAAAGAATGCTTCAAGATGGGAAAATATAAAGTAATAATGAAATTACAGATAAAAATGGTCTGGGGTCAAATTTTGTCCGCCATCTTGGATTTTGGAACTTTTAATTAATATTCAACTCAAATCAGTATAAAATGAACGTAATATTATCTGTTGTTATTAGGGCGATCAGTGTTTGACATAATAACAATTTTGGTTTGTATCTGATCTTAAAATTTGTTTAAAAACGTATAAAACTGAATTCTCGGTAACTCTCTGCTACCTTCATCAGAGTTAAAAATTGGTTCAGTTTTTTTGCATAATCAGTTTTTATACGCCGTCGGTCTCTAGGGATGTTCCCAATGTTAAATAAACTTGTGGGAAATGCACATGCTCATTCACACAGTTAATGTCCTGGATAGAATGCAGCGCTTCTAGGAATAGGCGTTGTTGCCTATTGTTGACATTTCTTTCTAAAATTTCTACATAATCCGGATGAATGTCATGGTCTGTTGTTTCCGCGTGAAATCTTATTGCGCTTTCGTTATTAGATCTTGTGCCTGGCTTGTGCTCTGCGCCGCGCGAATTCCATGATCTTTTGCTCTCTCCCACATAGGCAAAATCACATGTTTTGCATTTGACTTTGTACACAATTCTCTTGATCTGATTTGTTGCGGGGCGGTCTTTTGGTTTCTTAAGATACTGCCCAGTGTTTTAAAAGGCTTGAAAGTGGTTCTTATGTTTTCTCTGCTAAGCACACGTCGAACTCTCTCGGAAACACCCTTTATGTAAGGGATTGAAGCGTAACCCCTTGGACTCTCTTGACTTTCTTGGTTTTCTGGCTGTATGGTTTCTTGAGCCGAAACAAGGCAACGATCGATGAAACTTTGGGGGTATCCGTTGACTTTAAGGTCACCGATTACTTGTTGTTTTTCGCTCTGTTTCCGCTCAGAGGTCGAGGGAAGATATTTGGCACGATCCATTAGTGTCTTTACTACAGCTCGTTTGCTTTGCGCGGGACTATGTGACTCGAAGGCGAGATATTTGTTTGTGTGCGTGGGTTTCCTGTACACGCCCACTTCCACTTGACCACTCGCAGATACCGTGTTACTTGCATGTTAATTGTATCAAGGAAAGCTATGGTTTGGCCTTCCGCGCCTGTAGTTGGCATTTCTATCGTGAACTGGATATGAGGGTTAATGGAATTCAGATGGCTGTGAAAAACTCTGATGCTTTCACTCTTTAGGCACGCATTAGAGTCGTCAACGAAGCGGCGCCACCAGCGCGGCTTTACTGGTGCAGAGACTAAGGCCTTTTCCTCAATTTCTTCCATGACTAATTCGGCGATCACTGCGCTGACAGGCGCATTAGCCAGTGTCATCACAAACTTAAAGTTCTGGACAAAGCTCAGGAATCACTTCGGCAGAAGATCGAAGATCGCATCGAGAAAACGCTCTACGACACTCTAACTCAAGTCGTCGCGTAACGTTGCAAACACGTTAAAGCGGACGTTGAGAGGAGACATCAGAAGAAACTAGCAAACCCATCAAACCGAAAGGAAGAGGCAATTAAGAAAAAGTGCTTTGTAAACATTTCCAACAGAGAACTGGACAAGAATGAAATATCACTCCTTCGAAAAGGGCGTAATTTCGCCATTGCGCCGAGTAGTGTACCAACAAAAGAAATTCTCGCTTCGGTCGAATCAGCTATCGATGGTCTGCCAAAACAACGTCAGAATATCATCCGAAGTGAAATCTGTAGCACTCTAAAACAAGCACACCCCCCGAGACAACAAAATTTAACAAGGGAAGAATGAAATGCTTGCAAGGCTCTTAAAGACGATGAGAGCGTTTTGGTTATAAAAGCCGACAAAGGAAACTGTACTGTTTTTATGAACAAGACGGATTATGACAACCAAATCCGTGGAATGCTTCAAGACAGGGGTGTATACCAACCGATCACGGATAAAAGGCGAAATCCAACCTCAAGAACAGAGTCAGCCCTTCAGAAGAAGCTTCTGGATCTCAAAAAGCAGGGCAATTTGGCAGAATCAGAGTACTGGAGACTCAGGCCATCCGAGTCTACACCAGCAGCCTTTTACGGACTCCCCAAGATACACAAGGTAAAGCTGGAGCCCAAAGAAGACCACTTTACTCTGCCAAAAGAAGCAACGCCTCAAGTTCCGTTAAGACCAATTAACAGCTGTATTGGCAGTCCGACATACCAGCTTTCCAAGTATTTGGCGTCCATCTTAAAATCCCTCCAGAGTGAAAGTGGCTACCCTGTCAAAAACGCTAAAGAATTTACAAACTTTATACGCAGCCAAGTAGTAGCCGAAGACGAACAAATTGTGTCTTTCGATGTTGTATCTCTCTTCACTTCAATCCCAGTAGATTTGGCGATAAATATTGTTCAACGCAAACTTGGTGAGACAACTGAATGGAAAGCCCTTACAAGCTTGACACAAGCTCAAGTTCTCGATCTACTCTCCTTCGTACTTAACAACAGCTATTTCTCATCTGAAGGAACTCAGTACCACCAAGTATTTGGCTGTGCGATGGGATCGCCTGTCAGCGCAGTGATCGCCGAATTAGTCATGGAAGAAATTGAGGAAAAGGCCTTAGCCTCTGCACCAGTAAAGCCGCGCTGGTGGCGCCGCTTCGTTGACGACTCTAATGCGTGCCTAAAGAGTGAAAGCATCAGAGTTTTTCACAGCCATCTGAATTCCATTAACCCTCATATCCAGTTCACGATAGAAATGCCAACTACAGGCGCGGAAGGCCAAACCATAGCTTTCCTTGATACAATTAACATGCAAGTAACACGGTATCTGCGAGTGGTCAAGTGGAAGTGGGCGTGTACAGGAAACCCACGCACACAAACAAATATCTCGCCTTCGAGTCACATAGTCCCGCGCAAAGCAAACGAGCTGTAGTAAAGACACTAATGGATCGTGCCAAATATCTTCCCTCGACCTCTGAGCGGAAACAGAGCGAAAAACAACAAGTAATCGGTGACCTTAAAGTCAACGGATACCCCCAAAGTTTCATCGATCGTTGCCTTCAGTTGTTTCGGCTCAAGAAACCATACAGCCAGAAAACCAAGAAAGTCAAGAGAGTCCAAGGGGTTACGCTTCAATCCCTTACATAAAGGGTGTTTCCGAGAGAGTTCGACGTGTGCTTAGCAGAGAAAACATAAGAACCACTTTCAAGCCTTTTAAAACACTGGGCAGTATCTTAAGAAACCAAAAGACCGCCCCGCCACAAATCAGATCAAGGGAATTGTGTACAAAGTCAAATGCAAAACATGTGATTTTGCCTAAGTGGGGGAGAGCAAAAGATCATGGAATTCGCGCGGCGCAGAGCACAAGCCAGGCACAAGATCTAATAACGAAAGTGCAATAAGATTTCACGCGGAAACAACAGACCATGACATTCATCCGGATTATGTAGAAATTTTAGAAAGAAATGTCAACAATAGGCAACAACGCCTATTCCTAGAAGCGCTGCATTCTATCCAGGACAACTGTGTGAATGAGCATGTGCATTTCCCACAAGTTTATTTAACATTGGGAACATCCCTAGAGACCGGCGGCGTATAAAAAACTGATTATGCAAAAAACTGAACCAATTTTTAACTCTGATAAAGGTAGCAGAGAGTTACCGAAAATTCAGTTTTATACGTTTTTACCAACATTTTTTGATCAGATACAAACCAAAATTTTTTATTATGTAATATTATCTTATGTTATACAATGGCTTTACATTAAAGTGTAAAAATACACATGCCATAATAAAACAGAGGAAAAATGTTGATCAAAACACCCACAGGTGGCACTAGTGTAAAAATGTTGCGAGAAACATTTTAGGAAAAGTCGCCTAGGCTGGTGTTTCTAAAACACATCCTCAAAGTTGGGGCGGGCCTCAAAAGCCCCATCCCCCTTCCTTTCAGGTCTGGATAGGATTAACGATAAATAGGGGCCCTTCTTAAAATAATATTACATCTCATAGGATTTTCTTTGATTTCAATGAAATTTTGTTTTACTGTTCACATTGAGTTTTTGTACAGGATTTTTACTGCTTTAATTTTCCGTCTCGCAGGAAGTTAAATTATGGATTGGTTGTAAAGTTCTATGGTGCAGCACTCCTAAAGGAAAGAGATCAGTTGAGGGCGATACTAGTGATGGAGCTGTGCAAGGAAGACTTGAGGAGACACATTTTTCAGAATCCTGAGAATATACCTGGATTGCAGTCTTCAACCCCTTCAACCGACAGCAAAACAATCCGATGGGCGAGAGACATCGCTGATGCTCTGGTATTTGTACACAGTCAAGGGTTTGTTCACAGGGACCTCAAGTTGGATAACATATTGGTAAGAAAGCAGGATAGATAATTTTTAGTGTGTTTACAGGGTTCCCAATAAAGGTTACGCACCCGACACAGAAAACTCACGAAGACGTGCCCCCGACGTGTCCCCTAAAAGGGCCTTAAATACACATCTGATTTAATACATCTTTGGAGTCGCCTGTCGTTTAAAAAGAAAAACTGGTAGGGTATAGGCAGTAAATTATAACTAGGTATCCACCGCGTGTTTATTTCGAGTCCTTATCGTTTCTGACTCCTGGGAGCGGGTCCCGACCATTCACAATATAGCCTGCGTGGCCGGCGTTCAAAGGGGAAGCGCGAGAGAGAGAGCGAAGGGCGATGCTATTCACAATATTATCCATTAAATTTAATTTATTGTGTTTGAAGAAGTGTCTTTCAATGCCACCATGCCTTCTGAGATATCTAATTACATTAGAGTGATGTGTAGTTTTAATCTTGGTATACTGCCACAGATAACATGCTCGGGTGTTGTCAAGATCGCCGATGTCGGTATATCTAAACAAGCAAACATGATCACCGGTACCATTACCGGAACAACTACCTACGTCGCACCGGAAGTGATCAGATCCAATGTGTACGATAGCAAGGCAGATGTATACAGCTTTGGCATCATGATGTGGGAGATGTGGTATGGTACAAGGGCTTTTTTTGACCTTGGAGGAGATCTGAATACGATTTATGGCGAAGTGGCTGGAGGTGCCAGGCCATCCCATGTTGAAGGCAGAAGAAAGCCTCCAGATGGCTTGCTGTATCTGATGCCATGGTGCTGGGATGGAGAGGCAGACAAACGCCCAACTGCTGCGAGGTGTCACAGCGTGTTAACCTGTACTGTTAAACTGTACCAGGAAGCAATACCGCCCATTTGAACTCTCTTTCATAAACGTAAATTTCATCTTTTTACCTTTACAACATTGCAACTATCATTAAGGACTTATGCGTTTTAGTAAGTAAATATCAGAAAGTCAATACCAACTTGAACTATTGATTAAAATTTTCTCTAAACCTATGATTATAAATGTCTATCCTAGCTCATAGCTTATATGCGATCAATTAATACTGACCATGCCAAATATTAGCATTTATTACATATATAGCGAGAATTTTGGGCAATAAACCTTGCAAATAGATTTCTATATTCTATATTTTCACATGTGAGAAAGGCGATACGTCCAATCAGCTTCGCGTATAGCTTTCTTCACATGTGAAAAATATAACCAATCAGCATCTAGAGAAAATCTTGCTTATGGAGCAGAGAAAATTATATTTTTTTAATAATCTGAAGATGAGTCCTCAGACAAACACGGAAAAAAACGATCCCGAAAAACGAGGGTCTTTTAGGAACCTATTGGCCTACAAGTATCAGTATGTCTACTCTTCCTGATTATCAGTCGCTAGTCAAGCTTGATTCTCAGTCTAACGTGACAAATATCAGTAAATTACGTTTTTTTTAGTATAGAATCCTGACGACTATTTTAATCAAACAAAGACACGTATCCATAGAATAGTGTGCCGGCCAAGTGTAAATGGCGACGTACACCTCAAAGAAGGGCCATCAAACTAGCTGTCGAACACTGAGAAGAAATCAAACTTTTTACCAAAAAAAAGCTAATGGCGCTTTAGGTACAAAAGGTAACTTCAAGATATATAAAGAAGTTAAAATGGTTTAGAGGATAGAAGTAAAGGCAGTCGAAAGACTTGCTCATCACAAGGTAGAGACTAGAGTCACGTTCCATTGCACAGAACTTTTTGATTATAAGATATATCCAAGGACTTATTACTTGTCAGTACAGGATAGAAAACTTGAATAAAATAGGATGTCTTTGAATTGGCGTTGATAAACAAATCCTTTCTTTAAATTTTGTAAAAGTGTCTGTTAATTAATACGATACCAGTGCTTAGTCAAGGAAATAAAAAAATTCATAAATAGCAGCTGTAGATGTCCATGCACTCATGAACTGTCATGCCTATTATGTGCCACTCCATTTTATGCTATCGGAATTTTACAGAATTCTGTAGCTTAGGGAGCGGTAATGGCGTAGTAGCCTGTGTAGCAGGTGTAAGAAAGGAAAGGGGAAAAAAGAAGGGTTCCCTTCCCTTCTCCCCACCCCTCCGTTTTCACTCCTTGAACTCCCTCAATCCTTCTACTACCCCCTCCCCCCCAATCCGCAGCGGTAAGCGCATTCGCCTTTCCTCAAAATGCAATGTGGCCTGGGCTCGAATCTCGGACCTGACGTAATAGGCCGTATTCGCGATAGCCGTAATGTTTCTTTTTACGTAATAATGCAAATTAGGCACTTGATTTCTGAGAAGGCAAACAAGCCTTCAAAAATCGACAAATTTCAGCTGGTTTCTTGTTATGTCTGATTTTTATTTAATATACCATGCTTTAGTTTCATTGTTGTGGTAAAAAATATTCTAAGTTTTACGCCAAAGTTTTACGGCTAATTTTCATTGTAATATGAAATCCATCATTGTGGCTATCGTGAATATGGTCTATAAGGCGAAGGTGGACCGAAATTTGCAAAAGAAAACAACAACAATTCCTTCACTGCTGAATTTAAGTTCGATACTTAAAATCTTGATGATTCACTTTTTTTGTTGCTTTACTAAAAACGTCTACGCGTTTGAAAACAGGAAAAATGTGACTTGTCGGGGCCTTTAAACAAGGCATTTTTTTGGATTAAAAAGTAAAAAATACTCGTTTATTTAGAGAATGGGAATATATTTACACTCAGCAACGAATTTTATCTATCCTTACTTATACTTCTACTTCGATATGAACGACGTTCCTCAAGTTAGAGTGTAAAACTGACTGAGACTTTTGGCCTCGGTCAAAGTCATATGTGGGTTGAGTTTGGCGTTGGTTCGCGTCCTTGCTCCGAGGGTTTTCTTCGAGCTCGCCTTTTTTACTCCCTTCATAAAAACTAGCACTTCCAAATCCCAACTCGATCGGGAATACACGGTCCCAGTAGTTTCTAGCTTAAAACCTCACCGTAAATAAATCTATGTTATTTGCCAGCCGGGAGGTCCGTATAGGGAAAACCTTGTCCGAGGTCTTGAGTTCGACCCGCGGCGGACCGAAATTTTGATTTTTTCCGTTTCTTAGTACTGTAATGAAGCATTCAAGTGTAGGTAGTAGAAGGGGGTGGGGGGGGGGGGGGGGGGGGGAGGCAGGGGACGGAGGAGGATGAGAAATTTGTCGAATATATTTGCAATGTGCAATTAGCAGCCAATTGTCCTTCAAAATGCCAACACTTTTTTATTTTAGTTTTATAAATGACAAGAGAAAAAATATATCCGTTTTCGTTTTCTGAAAACTCTAATCCTTAGTTATGCGAAAGCCATTGAAATGACTGTTAACTGTCAAACTCACATGTTAATGTCAAATGACAAGTTGAATAAGCATGCAAACACGCATGCACCAAAAAATTCTCAAATGAAATTAAGCTCGAACGGCTACGTTTTCACTTAAAACGGATCAAATTTGTTTAATTTCGACACCAAACAACCAGTCATTAAAAGTCTAAGTGCTGAAATATCATGGTAAATTTTCTTAATCGGAATCAGAGTCATCTGACAGCAAAACGCGACGTTTTCGCTTCGGCAAAACTGATTGAAAACTCTCGCCACTGCTGCCAGGACGTGCAGAGAAGTTGAAGTTAAACGTGCATCCTTTCAGAACTGTGAAGCCCGAGGGCTGTGGGCTGAGAGAACCTCTTTGGACTTTTCAAACTGTTGGTATTTCAAGATATTTGTGTTTGAATTCCTGTCGTTTTGATAGCGCTGGATACTCCTCTGGCCATAAAAAACTGCAAAGCAGACTGTTCAGTTCTCCTGGAGGAATATTTTCCAAGTCTTGCTCTTAAACCAAGTGAGTAACATTATCTTCGCCAGACATTTAAATCATAGGATGTCTTCTTGTTAGTGTTGTCGGGGGGAAGAGGGTAGATAAACTCTTGAATTTTGCTAAAGCGCTTGTCTTCCTCGCTTTCGTTTTGTTGTTGAATTTCGTTGTACAGTGAACTTTCTCTAAGACGGACACCTTCAGGACCGGCCACAGCTGTCCGTCTTAGAATGGTGTCCGCCATGTAGAGAGTCGAGGTAACATGACACCAGTAATTCTGAAATAATAAAGCTAAACCTTTGCACAATGCAACAAACCTTTACTAACTGCAAAAAGACTAAAATAATAAAAGGACCGTATTTGCTTGTTAAAGCAAAAACTGAGAGCTTTACAAACTGTAATACTGTAAGTAGAAAACTACCTCTTAAGTGTTCATATACGCAAGGAGAGAAGTAATCCGGTGAAATCATACATCATACAAAATCATCATACAAAAAGCACTCCCGTTCACTGGTGGACGGCAAAACTCTACTTCTCACGTCTTCGACAACAGCTGGACGGAGCTGGACGGCAATGTGCGCGGAGCGGGCATGCGCAATATAGGCTACACGTGAAAAATTACTTCCGGTCAACCGTTCTCGAGGCCAGCCGTCCAGATATCTTAAAGTTCCTAATACGTGAAAATCGGAGACATTAAACACGAATCGAACGCGCAGAAGTTTATTTCAATACTTAATCGGAGGACAAAGTGGGAGCATGTGTCCACTGATCTATCGGACGTTTCCGCAAGAAAGAGTCACAACTGGACTTGTAGCAGATGTTTGATCAGCCAATCAAAATCATATAAGTGGGCACAGCGCTATAAATAAGTTGTTCTCACGGCACAGTAATTTGCGTATAAAAGAATTTCCAATTGAAGGGCCGAACCGCCATTATTTGATAACACCGGTCAACTGCCTTTTACAGGGAAGACTACTCAAAGTTCGAGAATTAATTGCAGACACAAATTTTGTCCACCAAACATTCACAGTTTTTCAAGGGAGATGGTTTCTATTTTAATTCTCTAATAATATATTGTTGCCAATAAGAGTAAAGATAAACAGAACAATAATTTCCTCAGAATACTCTGATCTGTTTCTTTTTATATTGGAACGGCCATGATGTGAGCGATTATCCGGTTATTTAACAAAAGCAAAATAAAATAAATGAAGACTGCAAGCGCTTTCAAAAGAAAAAAAAATAATGTTGCGTCGGCGGGAGAAGTTTAAAATTTTTTGTTAACTGCTAAACTTAATTTTGGGGAGCGGACGTTTCAAATATTACTCTTCCTTCAGCATTCGGGTCGTTTGTCATGCGATCATATTCGTTTTGATCCCGGCCAGCGAAAGACAAACGCTTAAAAAGCCTGCCATTTACAGGTGTAAGTTCTATGAGAATTCGACGCCCTCTTTAAATTAATAACTCACGGTTTGCACACCATTTACATGATTATAAAAAAAAAAAAACTACTGGTTAATGTGGATTCAGTTTAATTGTGACTATTTCCAGTGAACAGCAAAATTGACGACTGACATCTGGAATAAACAAAGTTGAAATAAAGTCTCAGGCTCATAAGGGAAGTCTTTTTATGTGTTCATTATATGAGCATAGATGTTTGGCAAGAAAATTGAGTCCGGCAATCTTAAAAATTCCAGAAGCTCGTGATATAATAAAATATGGCAAATGCGGCAGACTAATGCAAACGCCTTGCAAAGTTTGAATGCATCTTTTAAAACAACTTTTCGTTTCCTTCTTTTCGTTCTCAATCAAACTTGGCACGAAAATTAAATTTTATGTGCAATTTCTAGCTATGATAATCTGTTTGTTCATCGGATGAATTTTTAAATGCAAGATGTAAACAATGAGAGCTACATGGAGGTTGCTAAACGAGCTCATATACAAAAGGAAACCAAAACTAAAATCCAACCAATCATTTAAAGCAGATGATCTGGAAATAACTGATCCAGCAGCAATTGCAAACAAATTTTGTCAATATTTTTCCAACATCGGGACAAACCTGGCCAAGGGAATACAATCCAGCATATCCCACAAACATTTTTTATCTGGAACTTTCAATCAATCGATTTTTTTAAACTTGACAACGGAAGAAGAAATTATTGCTATTGCAAACCAATTTCAATCAGGTAAAGCTGCTGGCTGTGACAACATTCCTATGTCTGTTATAAAGCAGTCTATAAACATTATTTGTTCTCCACTTGCGCACATTGTTAACTTGTCTATTATGCATGGCATTGTTCCAGACCAAATGAAAATCGCTCGTGTGGTACCCATTTTCAAAACTGGTGACAAAGCTATTGTTTCTACTATAGACCTGTTTCCATCCTCCCTTGTTTTTCAAAATTCCTAAAGCGCATTGTTTATAATCGCATTTTAAGTTATCTAAGTGATTTCAACATTCTTTGTAATAACCAATATGGGTTTAGAAAAAATCATTCTACCATTCACGCACTTATCGACTTATATGACAAAATTTCGTCCGCTTTGGATCGTAAAGAGCATGCTGTTTGGTGTTTTTTTTAGATCTTTCTAAGGCCTTCGATACTGTGAATCACGAAATTATCTCTGACAAACTTTATCACTACGGTATTCGCGGACTGGCGCTAGAATGGATGAAAAGTTACTTCAATGAAAGATCTCAATTTGTCGAATATAATGGATTGAGATCAATAAGATCCGCTGTGGGGTTCCGCAGGGGTCAATTTTAGGCCCGCTATTTTTTATCCTATACATAAATGATTTGAACAATGCTTCAAATTAAACCTTGAGTCAATCCTATTCGCAGACGATACAAATTTATTCATCTCACACAAAGACCCAGATTTCTTAATTAGTACACTAAACGGTGAATTAATTAAACTATCAAAATAGTTCAGAGCAAACAGACTCTCTTTGAACTTAACTAAAACAAATTTTATGGAATTTAAACCACGACAAAAACAATCTTCTTCGGACTTTAATGTTGTTATTAATGAAACAACTATTGCACAGGTCAATGAAACAGTCTTTCTTGGGGTAGTTTTAGATGACAACTTAACTTGGAAGTCTCATATATCTAGCTTAGCGATTAAAATATCTAAATCTATCGGTATAATTTTTAGATCTAGTTTTTATCTCTCAACTCCTTCTCTTCGCATGTTATATAACGCAATGATACTTCCATACCTTAATTACTGTAATTTAGTCTGGGGCTCAACTTATAAAACTAATCTTCAAAGAATTGTAATTTTGCAAAAACGTGTGATTAGGATGGTGAACAAGTCCTACTATAAAGCCCATACCGAACCTATTTTCAAGAAGCTTAACTTGCTTAAATTTCACGATATTCATTTAATGCTCTTGGGTCAGTTTATGTTCTCGTTTAAAAACGCTACTCTCCCTCAAAAATTCGAGAATATATTCACAATCAACAATCAAATCCATCGTTATAATACAAGGCATGCAAACTCCTTTCGTCTACCATTATGTAGAACAAATATCCGACAATTCTCCGTATTTTTTCAAGGTCCTAAGATTTTTAAATTCACTTCCACCTGAAATTTCAAGCTCTTCATCACTGGCATATTTTAAAAGAAAACTTAAAGCATATATTATTGATAACTATTAACTCCGTCTTCTATCAAATCTTGTCATTACTTCAGTACCTTAACTAGTCATCTGTTTTTCTTGTGAGGGAACCTAAGCTTCAGTGAAGCCCCGTGATTTTATTTTAATTTGGATGAATGTTTCATCAAAGTTTATTTCTAATTTCTAAAATTTTGAGGTGGTCATACGCATAGATAATGAGAAAAACACCATTAAAATTACTAGTGCCCATTCTCCTCTTAAGCGCACGGTCATCGCATATATGATTGTACCATGTAAGAGAAAATAATATGAAATCATCTTACAAATAGAGTAAAAAGGTTGCGCTCATTTACTCCCTCAAAACTGTAATAGGAGCTGTAGTAAGCCACCTAAAGCTTTCAGATGACTATATTTTTGCTTTTTTGTCAAACATTGCGTGACCTGTCACGTGATTATCATGAGGACGGCTCAACCAATAGCTCGCGACGGCGTTGCAAATACCGAAGATTGTATGACCTGTCAGTTTCCAATTTCCTAACGCGGAAAAACGAGACGGCTGCACCCAGGCTATGAAATCAATGGTTATTTTTTTGTTTTGGAATATGAAATGTTTTTACAACGAGCGAAATTTCAACCAGGACACCTTTTCATTGCTCTGTGTGATGAAGTGATACATTTAGTTTAAATTATACGCCGCCAAGATACCTTTCTGGAACATGGCTGAGGCAAAAGACACCGATATCGACGCCATTGACGACATTGTGGAGATGAGCGAAAAAATGAAGGCCCTTGGTGTTCCCTCGAAAGGACTTCGGACATTGGACGAGATGAAGGAGCGAGTGAAAGAAACGCTTAAAATGTCAAGAAAGAAATCCAGTTGGACGGCGAAGGAGGTGAGATTATTCAGGCTGTGGCTTGAGGAGTCAATTTCGTAAATTCGATAGCTCGACGCGTG